>NC_048303.1:20977547-21078185 GCF_013100865.1 Trachemys scripta elegans | reverse complement strand
TCAAGGAGAAACAAACAGAAGTTTCACACAGTAGCCTGGCCAGTCACAAAACTCGTTTTCAAAGCTTCTCTGATGCGCACCGCGCCCTGCTGTGCTCCTCTAACCGCCCTGGTGTCTGGCTGCGCGTAATCAGCGGCCAGGCGAGTTGCCTCAACCTCCCACCCCGCCATAAAGGTCTCCCCCTTACTCTCACAGATATTGTGGAACGCACAGCAAGCAGCAATAACAATGGGGATATTCTTTTCGCTGAGGTCTGAGCGAGTCAGTAAGCTGCGCCAGCGCACTTTTAAACATCCAAATGCACATTCCACCACCATTCGGCACTTGCTCAGCCTGTAGTTGAACAGGTCCTGACTCCTGTCCAGGCTGCCTGTGTACGGCTTCATGAGCCATGGCATTAAGGGGTAGGCTGGGTCCCCAAGGATCACGATAGGCATTTCAACATCCCCAACGGTCACTTTCTGGTCCGGGAAGAAAGTCCCTTCCTCCAGCTTTCGAAACAGAGCAGAGTTCCTGAAGACGCGAGCATCATGTACCTTTCCCGGCCATCCCACGTTGATGTTGGTGAAACGTCCCTTGTGATCCACCAGGGCTTGCAGCAGCATTGAAAAGTACCCCTTGCGGTTTACGTAGTCGATGGCTTGGTGCTCCGGTGACAAGATAGGGATATGGGTTCCGTCTATGGCCCCGCCACAGTTTGGGAATCCCATTTCAGCAAAACCATCCACTATTGACTGCACGTTGCCCAGAGTCACTACCCTTGATATCACCAGGTCTTTCATTGCCCTGGCAAATTGGATCACAGCAGCCCCCACCGTAGATTTGCCCACTCCAAATTGATTCCCGACTGACCAGTAGCTGTCTGGCGTTGCAAGCTTCCACAGGGCTATCGCCACTCACTTCTCAACTGTGAGGGCTGCTCTCATCTTGGTATCCTGGCGTTTCAGGGCAGGGGAAAGCAAGTCACAAAGTTCCATGAAAGTGGCCTTACGCATGCGAAAGTTTCGCAGCCACTGGGAATCGTCCCATACCTGCAGCACGATGCGATCCCACCAGTCTGTGCTTGTTTCCCGGGCCCAGAATCGGCGTTCCACGGCATGAACCTGCCCCAGTGACACCATGATTTCCACATTGCTGGGGCCTGTGCCTTGTGAGAGGTCTATGTCCATGTCAATTTCCTCACCACTCTCGTCGCCGTGCTGCAATCGCCTCCTCGGCTGGTCCGGGTTTCGCCTTGGCATGTCCTGGCTCTGCATATACTCCAGGACAATGTGCGTGGTGTTCATAGTGCTCATAATTGCCGCGGTGATCTGAGCGGGCTCCATGATCCCAGTGCTAGCTATGGCGCCTGGTCAGAAAAAAGGCGCGAAAGTAGTATCTGATGGACCAGGAGAAGGAGGGAGGGCCGAGTGACGACATGGCGTACAGGTACAGGAACAGGGAATTAAAATCAAGAAAGGTGGCTGTGCATCAGGGAGAAACACAAACAACTGTCACACAGAATGGTCCCCCCAAAGATTAAACTGAAAACCCTGGGCTTAGCAGGCCGTTGATTTCACGGAGGAAGGGGAAGCAAATGAATACAGAACAAATCTATTTTTTACATCTTAAGCTGGCAGCCGACGGTGCAGCATGAGTGATAGCCTCTCCAGTATGATGATAACGGATACCAGTCATAATATACCATCGTCTGCCAAAAGACAAGGGGCTGCTGCTGTGTAGCAATGCAGCCCACGTCTGCCAGCCCCACGTCCGCCAGCACCCAGCATCGCCCTCGGCCTCTTCTGGGTGCTTAGCAGACAATACTGGGCAATTGGCAGAAAATAGTATATTATGATTGGTAGCCATCATCATCGAAACAGTAGCATGTCTGCCCAGGTGGCCATGATTGACAGCCACTCCAGTACGACGACGATGGGTACCAATCATAATATACCATCGCCTACCAAAGGGCAAGGGGCTGGTGCAATGCAGCCCTACGGCTGCCAGCCCCACGGCTATCACTCATGCTACACCGTCTACCGCCAAAAGGCAGTTAGCAGCTGCTGCTGTGTAGCAATGCAGTCCCACGTCTGCCGGCACCCAGAGGACATATGGTGATGGTGAGCTCAGCTGAGCTGAGCGGGCTCCATGCTTGCCGTGGTATGTTGTCTGCACAGGTAACCCAGGTAAAAAGGCGCGAATCTATTATCTGCCGTTGCTGTGACAAGGGGGGAGGGGCCTGACGACATTTACCCAGAACCGCCCGCGACACTGTTTTGCATCATCCGGGCATTGGGATCTCAACCCAGAATTCAAAGAAAAGGCGCGAAAGTAGTATCTGACGGACTAGGGGAAGGAGGGAGGGCGGGCCGAGTGACGACATGGCGTACAGGGAATTAAAATCAAGAACGGTGGCTGTGCATCAGGGAGAAACACAAACAACTGTCACACAGAATGGTCCCCCCAAAGATTAAACTGAAAACCCTGGGTTTAGCAGGCCGTTGATTTGACGGAGAGAGGGGGAAGCAAATGAATACAGAGCAAATCTATTTTTTACATCTTAAGACGACGGTGCAGCGTGACTGATAGCCCTCGGCATCTTTCTGGGTGCTTGGCAGCAAATACTGGGCGCTTGGCAGTTAGTGTATGACGATGGTCTTCAGGCCTATTGCACGATCGGGTGCTCGGGGAACTCTGCTAATGTGCGATGACCCAACTTGTAATAGGACGGCTAACAGTCGTAATACACCATCTACTGCCAAAAGGCAAGCCCCACGGCTGCCAGCACCCAGATCGCCGATGAAGGCTACCAGTCTACTGCACCGTCTACCGCCAAAAGGCAGTTAGCAGCTGCTGCTGTGTAGCAATGCAGTCCCACGTCTGCCGGCACCCAGAGGACATATGGTGACTGTGAGCTCAGCTGAGCTGAGTGGGCTCCATGTTGTCTGCACAGGTAACCCAGGTAAAAAGGCGCGAATCTATTGTCTGCCGTTGCTGTGACGGGGGAGGGAGGGGCCTGACGACATGTACCCAGAACCGCCCGCGACACTGTTTTGCATCATCCGGGCATTGGGATCTCAACCCAGAATTCCAAGGGGCGGCGGAGACTGTGGGAACGCTACCCATAGTGCAATGCTCCGGAAGTCGACGCTAGCCTCGTACTGTGGACGCGGTCCGCCGACTAGAGCACCTAGAGCATTTTATGTGTGGACACACACAATTGGCTGTATACAACCGATTTCAATAAAACCGGCTTCTATAAATTCGAACTAATTTCGTAGTGTAGACATACCCTCAGAGTTGGTAAGACAACTCCCACCTGTTCATGCTCTCTGTACGTGTGTATATATATCTCCTCAATATATGTTTCACTCTATATGCATCCGAAGAAGTGGGCTGTAGTCCACGAAAGCTTATGCTCTAATAAATTTGTTAGTCTCTAAGGTGCCACAAGTACTCCTGTTCTAAGTACCCAATATTTTCTCCCCATTAAGGAACTATCGCACTGTAATCAAGTCCCCTTTTTGATAAATTAAACAAATTGAGCTCTCACTGTGAGGCATTTTCTCCAGCCCTTGAATAATTTTTGTGACTTCTTTCTGCACCCTTTCCATTTTTCCCCAACATCCTTTTTAAAATGTAGGACATCAGAATTAGTTGCAGTATTCCAACATCAGTCTCAGCTCTCACCTCCCTAGTCTTCTTTATACAGCCAACGATTGCATTAGCCTGGCTTGCCACAGCATCACACTGGGCGCTCATGTTCGGTGGCCTGTCCACTATGCCAGTCCCTAAGTCCTTTTCAGAGTGTCTGCTTTCCAGGGTACAGTCCCCCACTCTATAGGTGTGGCCTACATTCCTTGTTGTAGCTGTACAACTGTGCCTTTGACTGTATTAAAATGCATTTTGTTTGAATAGGCTCAGCATACCAAGCAATCCAGATTGCTGTGAGTGCTCTGTCCTCATCAGTATTTACCACACCGCCAGTCTGGGTCATCCTCTCCCTCTCCACGTTGAGGTCATCTACCCAGCTCCTCACAATCAGCCTTTTTCTGGTTTCAACTCCTGGCTTGCTCACTCCTCCTCTTCCCCCCTCCCCCCCCCCCCCCCCCGACTTCAACTTCCATGTTGACAACTCATCCAACCTCTTAGCTGCACGTTTCCTCAGCCTACCTCATTATTCAACCTGCAGCCCTAGATCAACTCCCCTGCTCCCCAAAAGGGCTGCTTACTTGACTTGGTCTTTATCAACCACTGCTCTCTCTGCTGAGCTTCCCCTCCAATAGCACTAGGGATGGGGGTGATAGTTACTCAATCTTACAGCGTCCATCAAGTATTGCAGGCTTCTTGACTGCTCTGACTCTCCTCCCTGCTCTTTCTATTGACAGGGTTGTTGATTCTCTTTATGCTCCTCTCCCCTCTTCACTTTCAAGGCCCTTTAAAATCTATCCCCAACCTACCTCTATCTTTAGTTTTGCCTTTGCAGCCTCATGACCAGCCTCTTTTAAAAGGGGACTCATTTTTAGGTTCCAAGTCTTCAGGTTCAGTTGTATTGATATGTAAAATGAACACTACCAATGTGTTCACTCTGCTGTACTCTACAATCCATCACACGCCCACGCTGAACCTTATGAAAGACACGGTTACCAAAATTTTATTTTTCTTGGTAGTCTTAGAACGATATTAAAGTACTAGTACAATATTTTAATCCTTCATTAACAATTCCATTTTCCCTCAATTCATATCAAGCCTTAATCACCTGGCTTCATTTTTTGTGATCAGATACCAAGAAGCTTTGCTGCATCATTTGTATAAAATGGTCTTTCCATAGACACATGTAATGTCTGAATATATAGAAAGATGTTTCATGGTTGATTTTTGTTGGCTCATTTGAAGATCTATTTCAAAATCAACCTAGCGCAAATAAGATGTTACAATGATTTAATACTTTATAAAACCGATCATCCTGTTTACGCTAAACCAGGTTGGGAAATAAAATCTGTTAGAATTCTTCTTCAGCATGTTTGCATCGACAGCGTTTCAACTGTAGCAGCCTCTCCACTGTATCAGCAACTGTTCGTTCACCGTGCACCTTGTTATCTCGAGTACGGATATTAACTGTTCCACTCGCCTTCTCCTTTTCACCAACAACTAAACAAAGCCAAAATCCACAGATTAATATAATTTTTGCTCAAGGCTTGATTTAAATAAATAAATAAATAAAAATCACTTTTCTTTAAATAAGAATTATGAATAAGAACATAATAATGCTTGACAAGACAACTGAATCCTACAGTGCATCCTCCTTTGCCCAATCCCTACACTTAAAGCTACCTTTAGTAATTCCAGCAGACACACTGAATAATGAAAACTCTATGACTGACGGTGCTTCTGTTAACAATACTGTGTTATACTTCTAGGTCCAGATTCTCATCTTTGCTGCACAACATCAAGACCCAGCATAGACTCATTATCTAGGAATGCAGCCTGAATCAGAGATTAGAATGTTGCATTCCTCCTTTAGCATACACTTGACATGGGAACAATCAAGTTATTGCAAATCATTTAATGCGATCTTTGACTGAGCCAGTCTCTTGCCCTGTTGACTGAAAGGCACCAAAATATTTTTCCTGATGCAGTGTCAATGTATCGAGTCACTAAACAGCAATCTCTTCAGCTAACAAAGCAGCAGAGATTGGCTCCATAGCGTGGACTGCCCAGTCATGCACAGCTGGAAGGATGCTGGCTGTGAAAGAAACTTAAAAAGGAATTTACAGGTATAGCTGCTGCTTCTGCCGCACTCACTCACTGGGAAAATGAGTTAAACCAAATTTCAGTTGCGTACAAGAAAAACAAGTCAACTACTGTATTACATGACCACCACACGCTATTCCTTTACCTAGGATAAAATTATACTGTGCAAGCTGAGCATTTCTGATCTTCTTGTTCAGTGTACATCCAGGATCCACATCTACATCAGACATTAATCCAGCATCATGGAACTGCTGTCTGACCTAAGTAATAAAATGACAAAATCTTATTTAAACCCTCAACCATGAGAGAATATGTAGATTTGAATGAAAGGGATCATTTGAGGTTTGACAGCCAAAAATTAAAATTAGATCTCTGTTTTGCTTTCATTCAGAGGCAGACACATTTTGAGACTACCCTTTGGTAGTGCCAAAAAAGGTGTACAGGGCACTGAAATATGGAAGAATGGTGTGGACATGGCAGGAGATCCTCGCACACACTAAATCACTAAGCAATCTAGTACCCAGATCCATTAGGGTGGATACTCTACGAGAATTTAGCAATGTTGAAGCCAGGAAAGCTATAGGGCTTTGTGATCAGAAGATCCTTTAAAGTTTAGGCCTGATGAGTTTGAAAGAGATATACACAGCACTATTTGTGTGGATTATATTTTGTTTAATACTGTAAACAAAGACCCCTGTCTCTTCCTCCCCCATCATCATTACTCAAAATGCACGTGAGCATTGAGGGTCCACCTGAGTGGAGTCAGTTGCAGGATTAGGATATAAATGTAAAGATACTTTCTCCATGGGTTTTCCCTCTAGCTGAAGAGGTGAGCAATTTCCTTTGCCTCCACAACCAGAAACATTCTCTCCAGCATCAACATTTGTTGTTTGGATATCCAGAATCCAGACTTCATGCTTCTGATGATTAAGTTCCATTTAGAATTTAGGCAACTTAATTTATCATCTGAATACAATATAATTTACTCAGAATAGGAATTTATATAAATTTGTTAATTAAAAACAGAACTTAATGACAATTAAGTAACTCAACTAAATCACAAATTTATCTTGGAACAAATGAAGTCACCTTTTGTGCATATTCATCACATGTTGGTCCCACCGGCACCACCATCACTTGCTGAGGAGACAGCCAGAGAGGCCTTCAGAAAAAAAACAATTATGTAGTATTTAGTGTTCTTTAACTCTTTTAGACGTGCTTAATCCCCTCTTACACCATCCAGAGTGTTCACTCCCTGGTTGGACAATAAGTTTATTTTTCAACGTTACCATTTGCCTGCATAGTTTTCTGTTAGGATAGCAATCATTCTTTCCACAGATCCTAAGATGGCCCGGTGAATAATAACTGGCCTTTTCTTGTCATCACCATCATGGCTGTAAATAAAAGAAATATTGTAAACTGATTTAATATGCCTATAATAACTGACAGGAAAAACTAGATTGTGTAACTACTATACACTAACATTTTTAGTTGTACTCACCTCACAAAGGTAAGGTTAAATCTGACTGGGAGCTGGAAATCTAGCTGGATTGTAGCACACTGGTGGTATCGGCCAATGGCATCTTTAATCTTAATGTCAATCTAAGAAACAAATCAAACTTTTAATAGAGAGTCTATAAGTTACAACAATGCCCTCTTATAGCAAAGAGATTTTCAAACACGTCACACTGAGTCTGATGAAGTGGGTATTCACCCACGAAAGCTTATGCTCCAATACGTGTGTTAGTCTATAAAGTGCCACAGGACTCCTTGTTGCTTTTTACAGATCCAGACTAACACAACTACCCCTCTGATACTTCACACTGAGTGAAATATATTCTAAGGAACCATGTGAATATATCATCTATGCCTCTCTTCAGCCCAAGGTAAGACATAAATGGCTTTTAGGGCCTGGTGTTGGGCCCCCTGACAGAAATGAATACGGCAGGAGATTCACTAATTCAAATTAAATTCGCACATTGGTTCAGTGCACTGAACTCACTTTTCATGGAGTTCTCATTTGAATCTATTCAATTGTACATGGGAATAACTTTAAAAAGTCAAACTGAACAATTATCATCAAAACCAAGACTTCTGCAACCTGTAGGTGAACAAATCCCAGGCCTATTTAACTTAAAATATTAGATAATCAAAGGTGTCAGCATCATAGCCTACATTACATGCTAAAGGGCATACCTCCATCAGTGAGGGCTATCAATTGAGGAAGAGACCACTGGGTAATGAAGATCATACTCCTTTATTTTGGATTGCTCAGTTTCATCAAAGCAACTTGGCTCCCAGATCTGAATGCATGCATATTATACTTTTCTTTTAAATTCAGGCTGCAATCCTGAAAAACCCTTGGCTGAAAGTTAAGCATGTAAGCAAGTATTTGCAGGATCTGGGCCTTAATCATTTAGCAAATTGTCCCTATTATTCCACTACTCTACCGCGCGCGCGGGGAGGGGGGGGGGGGAAAGAGGGAGAAAAAGACTCTTATTTATTTTATTTACAAACAAAGCCAAACTAATAAATCAGTTTAAGCTGTTTTACTGAACAAACTCCCCAGTGACCTTCAGAATCAGCTGGTCAAAACAAAAAGTGATTTAATTTTTATTTTTTGGGGGCGGGGACAAATAAACATGGTGCCATTTGTTGTCCAAGTATTTTGATGGAAGTCAGTTTTCTGGATTTTTGAACACTAACAGATAGTTATTCATCAAAATTCTTAACAGAAGTGTGCTGCTTGGTATTCTCATTAATGTAGTCATCCAATCATGAAGTAAAAAAAAAAAAAATCCCACTTAGTTTAGGGCTTGACTACATGCAGAGCTGCACCAACTTAACTTAAGGTGCAATTTTAAACTGTTTTAGTTAAACCAGTGCAAAAGGCTACATGGGTAACTACTTCAATTTAGCTTTACTCTATTAGGAACAGGTTTAAGCTACCCTGAAATGTATTCACACAGATGTAGGCACCAGTCTAACTGATTTAATTATGTGGATGCAAGCTTGTGTATAGACAAGATCTAAGGTGAACAATGAACATTTGTAACCGTCAATAGTTTGCTAACAGTCCACAAGGTGAAATTTGTTCAAATCATTCTGTGAACAACTAACATACATTCCTAGAAATCAAATCAGTTTGCTACTGATCTGTGAACAGAAAAGTAGGCTATGTTTATTGAATAGCTTATTCAAAACAAGTAATTTGACAAGTTTTACTCAGATGCCTGTAAGGGGCTTATTTTTCCTTGAAAAAGGTGTCAATACAATTCTAACTCCACTTTCCCAGATAGTTTTTGAATGCAATACTCATGTGAAATTATTCATACAAGAAGAATAGAAGCACACTATAGTAGTTACAAAATTGCAAATACCAGAAGCGATATTTTGCTTCAGGTAAAATTGTTCATGGCTAGTGTATAATTAAAACTTGAATATGAGAAACCAAACTAAACTGCTGCTTTAAAAAACAAAAAAAACCTGCGAGAAGTTACTGATCTCTAAATAGAATATTCCCAATATACCTAAAACTCTTTCATACCAGGCCTAATAGTGCCACCTTCTGTTCATGCTTCCTAATGAGTTATCTACTTGCTCATTATAACATTAATCCTGATTGTTTTGTCTGTATAAATTGGGTTGATTTGATGAAATAGAAAAATGTTAAGCACAAAACAAGTTCTTGGAAGTTGTAGCATCTAACATGAAAACAACTAAGAACTTTGCCTCACTACTTCAGAGTTAGCCATCAAGCTACATACGGGAGGGAAAAAATTACATCCCGGGAAAGCATACAACTCCAGACTGAGTATCTTGAGACAGCATAAAGGACAGAGGAATTTATTTCAAAATGTTTGCTCCCTAGGGATAGGCTTTGATATACATGACTTAGCAATTCCCTCAGTAGTACATTTTATTTTAGATCCTCCCTCCGGAACAGTGCAGGATGCTTTAATGAAAAATTAAAACTACTCAATGCACCTGGCTGAGTCTACAAAGCTAGATCATGAGTGAGTTTGTAGGATGACACTCAGAACTGGGGTCTGTCAGGGGATGGATGAATCCCAAGCCTCTCGTGTGATTAAAAATACCATAACATCTACTATCGTTGGGAACCCCAGAAACTATGGGATTTGAAGTACTATATTTCTTTGAAGTTCTCTAAGAATTGTTTCTAGTGCTATTCCGCTGTCTATCCGCCAAAAATAATGTTCAAGTACTATGGTGATGGGAGTGTTATTATCCCCTCAATAGTGCTGAGACACTTACTTAGGAAAGATGCTAACATAATATTTTAATTTACTAACCTTAGGTCCATAGAAAGCTCCATCCCCAGGGTTCAAATCCCACTTCTCACCAAATTCATTGAGGCTGTTTTCAAGTTGCTGGAGAAAGGATACGTGTGATTTTAGTGTTTTACTTTGTATTTATTTCATGTGCCTTATTTTTTCTTCCACGTAGTACACTGTCAGATCCACACACAGAGAGTTAGTGAATACTAGGTCATTCATTACTTAATTGTCAACAATGCTCAATTATAACTGGGGACCCAATCTTGCTTCCCTTACTTGTGCAGTTGAATTTAGCAGTACTACTGTCATGATTAAGGTGCAGCTCGGCTCTTGGATGGTGGCTCAAAATTCTGATCACACACATACTTGAGAAAAACCTATCTTGATTTCTTCTTCATTTTAAGCGGTCACATCTTCTGGCCCTTTCTTTAAAATGAATTCAAGTTCTCATATCATCATCCACCATGATCTCCATACACTGAGAGCTATTAGCCCGTGGCAAAAAGAATTAAAAATGGCTGTACAAGCTGAACTGCTTACAGCCACAGCTGTCACCAGTCCACCTGGAGGCCCATTTTTCCCCCCTTCAGACATTCCACTTTCCCACTACTTGAATATACAGCTAAAACCTCTACACCAGGCCACTGAAGTTACCTATTACCTTTTCAGCTTGATTCCACACTTCAATATCTCCAAGGAACTTTTCAGGACGAGTGGAGAGATCCAGCTTGAAGGAAAATCCAAACACACCATACACAGCTTGCAAGAACTCCAGACAGCTCTTTATCTCCTCTTCAATCTTTACATGAAGACAAATCATACGTAAGGCTTTGTGTTGCTTGCATTTTAACACGTATCATCTGATTCAACAATATGCTTTACCTGCTCCATGGCACAGAATATGTGAGCATCATCCTGCTGGAACCTCCGTACTCTAGTAAGTCCTGTAAGGGCTCCTGACAGCTCATTACGATGGAGAACTCCAAAATCTGCCATACGCAGCGGCAACTCACGCCACGATCTTGGTCGATGGTCAAACATAAGGCTGAAGGAAAAGGTTCATTATTTGAAATTCATTCAGGATTAAACTATTAAAGATCCTCTGTGTACATTCGGATAAGCCAGATGCTAGCAATTTCAGTAATACCTACAAGTTGTAATACAGCACAGAGTCAAACCCAGAGAAAACTTTCAGGGGGAAAAAATTCAGGGCTGTTTGGAAGAATGATAAAGAAGGTTTTCCTAAGAGCCATACAGCATCTGAGTCAAATATTAAAAGCTGGCTTCCTAAACTTCATCTGTGAAATGGTGATATGTATCTTCCCCCCCCACACACACACTCGTATTCAACAGGTTTCTGCCATTTATTTTGGTCTTGTGCTGGTCCATTCAGACTTCTGAGGATCACACTGATGGATCTGGCTTTTCTCTATTGTTCTGTATAATGTTTCTCTAGGCTGCCCTTTTTCTCTCTCCAGATGGTGTCCATATTGTCACTTTTCATGGAAGTAGTGTTGGTGGCATCTTTAAGGTGTCTCTTCAATATGTCCATCATCATCATCTTACCATATTTGGTTCTTTAGATTGGTTTGCTCTACTTAGAACAGGGTTGGGCAAACTTTTTGGCCTGAGGGCCACATCTGGGTGGGGAAAGTGCATGCAGGGCCATGAATGTAGGGCTGGGGCAGGGAGTTGGGGTGCGGGAGGGAGTGTGGGAAGGGGTGCGGTGTTCAGGAAAGGGCTCAGGGCAAGGGTGCAAGAGGGGTGCGGGATGTGACAAGGGGTTCAGGGCAGGGGGTTGGGGTGCAGGAGGGGTGTGGCAGGGGGCTCAAGGCAGGGGGTTAGGGTGTGGGGTGCAGGAGGCGTTCAGGGTGCAGGCTCCAGCCTGGCACCGCCTACCTCGAGCGGCTTTGGGGTAGCAGAGGTGCACAGCGGGGCTAAGGCTCACATACTTTGTCCTCCCCTTGTTGATGAACAAACCAACTTGTTTTGCTGTATCTGCCAAAAGCTATGTCTTCTTTTCCATTAAGGCAACGTCATCAGCAAAAACAAGGTCACCCAATTGTGCTTTATCATTTGTCCATAAAATTCCTCAGTTGCCTTCTGCAGTTACTTTCCTCATGACTTAGTCAGTGACCAGGACAAACATACTAGGAACATAATACACTCTGTGCCTTACTCCAGTTGTCACTGCAAACCATTGGCTGACGTTGTCGCCATCTCTGACTACACATTCAGCATCATCATATAAATCTGTGATTACTGTAATTATTTTTGCTGGTATTCCATAATATGCCATAATTCTCCAGAGACTGTCTCTGGGTACATTGTCAAAAGCCTTCTGGAAATTTATAAAATGTATCACAAAAGGTACTTGCCACACCACACTTTGTTCTATAATATGTCTGAGAACAGTATGGTCTGAACATGATCTCAACAGTCTAAAACCCACTTGTTCCTCTCTAAATTGAAGGTCCAGGATGATGTTGCACATGATTTTGCCGGGTACTGAGAGTCATGTGATTTCTCTCCGGTTATTGCAGTTGGTAAAGTCACCCTTCTTTGGCAATATTACTATAAGGCCTCTCTTCAATTGGGTTGGGTTCTTTTCTTCATTCCATATTCTACCCAAAAATAGAAGGAAAGTCTGGACAGTTATTTTGTCACTTTCTTTAGGCATCTCTCCAGTAATGTTATCTCTTCCAGTTGCTCTCTCATTTTTGAGTTTACTGATGGCTTTCTAACTTCTTCCACTGTAATGCTCCTAAATCAATATCAAGCTCTAATGCTAGGTCTTCATCATGTATTTTTAGTAGTTCACTTGGGCTTAGTCTATTTAAAACAGCCTGAAAATGTTCTCCCCATCTTTTCCTTTCCCCTTTTTCTGTAATAAGACTCTTTCCATTTGCACCTTTAATAGGCCCTCCAGGACTGCTAAAATTTCCTGTTCGCCGTTTGATTGTCGTATACAAGGTTCTAAGGTCACCTCTTTGGCTACCATATTCAGTCTCTTCACATTAATATACGCCCTTTTATCTCTTCTATCACTCCTTTTTACCTTCGTCTAGAGCTCTGTATTCTTCTTGCCATTTGCTTGTCTCTTCACATGCGCTTTTGCTTTACATTTACTCTCTTTTCTACTGCTGCCCAAGTAGCATCGCTAATTCATTCTTCCCTTTTAGATTTCATTCTTATTAGAACTCTTTGCACTTTGTAGAAACCACTCTGAAGTTTTCCCTCAGAGTATCAATGTCTTGGTCTTCTTCATTTAACTCCATTAGAACACTGAACCGGTTATTTAGTTCAAACTGAAAAGCACTTTTTGTGCTTGGGACTTTTAATTGTGCGCTACTGATGTGTGGTCTTCTTTAACCTTCTTCATCCTCTTTAACTTGATCTTCAATGTAGCAATACAAAAGTTATGGTCACTGCCCACATCTGCTCCCCTGCACATCTCTCTTCCAGCAAGCTGCAAAACATTCCGGAAATGCAGAAGTGATTTATTTGGTTCTTTTTAATACCATCTGGAGAGTTCCATGTCACTCGATGGATTTCTTTATGAGAACATTTTGTTCTACCTATCACTACCTTGTTCATGCTGAAAATTTCTACCAATTGTTCACCATTCTGGTTCATGTTCAAACCCCTGCTGCCCATAACTGTATCCAATCCATCATTGCTACTTCCAACATTTGTGTTAAAAAATCACCCATAGTCACTATGTCATGTTATGTTCTGGGACCTTGGTTAACACATTCTGTAACAAATCATAAAAAGCATCTTTTCCCTCATCTGGCATTTCATCAGTTGGCTCATAGCATTGTATGACAACGAATTTAGTCTGAAAGCGAACGGGGATAATTCTTTCATTGAGTGATTCCCGCTCAGTCAGTGGCTACTCTACTTCGTTTGACATTAGGATTGCTATGTCAGCTTCATGTCTACCATCCACATTCCTGCAGTAGATGATGGCCATATTTGTTTCTCTAAAAGTGTAGTTTGTTCAAACCTGTCCATCTACACTCACTGACATCAAGGACATCAAGATGGTACCTATTCATTTCCTTAATTACTTGAGCAGCTTTAGTAGCTTCTTACACTGTTCTCAAACTCCAAAATCCAATTTTCATCATTGATCTGGTCTTCAGCATAGGACTTCTCAGGACATGGGTTTCCTTATGGTTCTAACCAATGCCAGTCATATTCTTCCCATAAAGTTCACCCATTGCATACACTAAAAACTGGCACTGCACCTATGCACAAATACCTATATCAGGCATACAATGTTTTGGGGATCAAAGGAGGCAGCCAGTTTTGAAAATCTAGCCCTTGCTTGATTAATAGCATTCATAACTGTATCTCACTGAACTTAGGCACTGTAGACTATATGGTCCTTAATAATCAGATTATATCACCCTTGATAGTGTTTCAAATGTGGATGCCTAAGCAACAGGTCTGTATGTCAGAGGTGCAGACTACTCAAAACCACCACTAAAGCAGAAATGTATACATCTTGGCATCAACTAAAATCAACTTGAAAAA
This sequence comes from Trachemys scripta elegans, assembly GCF_013100865.1. Taxonomy (NCBI): domain Eukaryota; kingdom Metazoa; phylum Chordata; order Testudines; family Emydidae; genus Trachemys; species Trachemys scripta. Next base: position 21,063,609 of record NC_048303.1, on the reverse strand, counting down.
ACATGAGAAAGAGAAAGCTACAGAGCTGAACTGAAGATATCAATTAAAAATGTGTCTGTGCACTGGAACAGCTAGAAATTCATAGGTGATCTTGCATCAAATTAAGCAATAGTATTAAAATAAATTATTTAAAAAAATACCAGAGTGCACCTGGCTTGGATTTTTCCACAAATCGGGTAGAAAATATGAAAGCTAGATCTAGTTCAAACAAATTGGCAATATTTGATGAAACAGGTGCTATATAAATACCAGTGTCCTGGGCAGTTCATGGGCTTCAGAGCAAAGATTTCCTTCTCCACCTCAAATGAAAACATGTTTTCACTGTAATGCTGCCAGTGCCCTGATGTAATCCAGACTTTGCTGTTGTAGATGTTTGGAGTGACAACCTCCTGGAATCCTCGCTTCCGATACTCGCTCTGAAAGAATAGACCCAAGAAATAGAAGAATTAATAAGGAAGGCTAGAATAGCAATGCTCAACCTGTGGCTTAAAGCCACATTTGTCTCTTTAAGATCGCGTTTGCAGTGTATGACTCAATAAAAACGAGCAATGTTGCTCCCCTGAAACATGCAAGGCAATAATGAGCTAAACAGGCAGGGGCTGCCAAGATTCCTTCCCATTCTTTGCAGCAGCCAGAGAGGGTGAAGGGGTGGGGAATAAGAGAAGAAACATATTTCTCCATCCCAGCAACCATAGAAGCAATTGAGAATCAGTCTCCATTTGTTAGTCACAAAATAACTGAATGCGCCTCGTGATATTGCATTGCAATGTTTGCACTATATTGTAGCACAAATACATAACATGGTGCAGTGATGATATAAATACAGTATCACAGCAGAATGTCAGCATGTTTTCCCCATCTCTTGTTTTCTTACATGCCATTCTCCAAAAAGTAGCTCTCCAACTCTGCCAGGCTAAATTCAATAACCTATTAAACAAACATGCATTAAACCACCTGCGTACTGTATACTACTATATAGTTTTTTAAAAGCAGAGCCCATATACATTTAAAATTAATCCCAATTGTATTGCTATCTGGTCTTCTAACACCTTTTTAGCGCTTTGTCTAGAAATCTTATTATAAAACACAGGAGATAAAAAATCCAAAGATATTACTTACCCTAATGAATTCAATTAATGTGTTATAGATGTAAGCTCCCTTTGGCAAGAAAAAACAACTGCCAGGACTGAGCTCATGGAAGAAATATAGTTCTTGGTCCTGTACGAAAACATTGGTACATCTTAGTTTTATCTGATATGTTTAGATTCTGATCATACTCTTTTCCTCTCCCAATGTTACAGCTAAAGTCAGGCCTGAAATGTTCTTACTACACATCACTATCCAGACTACAGTATTGTTTAGTTTTTTAAACTTAACATACTGTAAAGTAGCAAGGTGCAGTAGATCTGATATGCTTCCCTGTGTAAATATCCCCCCGTCAGGAGCAATAACTTAAGGTTAAGGTTTCCTATTTTAATATTGATGTTCCTACATATACCTGTCATTTCACGTATCTGTGAGGAATGTCTTCTTAACTACACCCCTCAAGGTTCATCTTATCTGTTATTACTGCTAACAATAACTAGTCCTGCTGTGACATTTTACTTCTCCAAAGCGCAGTTCAAATAATTAATCAGTAAGCGGATACTTCGCTAGATTGTGTTCCTGCTTTAGGGCAGGAGATATTTTAGCGCATTGCTGTCTCCTTTCTTGAAATAGAAACAGCAGACTAACACTTTATTCAGGACTCTATTAATCACCTTGTCTAAAACAATGCATTTTCATTAAGATGATTTTATTTTACTGGAGGACAAAGAATAAAAAATGTAGCGTAACTGTGAACACTAGAAATACACATCAGCAATAATCAAGAAGAAAAAAGTAAGAGTATATAATGGATTCTAGAGATGTACAAAGAAAAAACTCTAAGCAATGACAAGCTATAGGAGCCCCCTCTAGGAACAAGCTTCCTCTTGGGCTTCAACGTAGCACTAAAATAAACCCCGTTGCAGGCTATAGATCTCCTGCTTTACCCAAGATTGGAGTTTTCATGTTTTGTGCACAGTTACTCTGTGTAGGACAGTTACCATCCTGTTTAGGTTTTTGATTATTCGTGTAAAATAACCAAAAACTCTCTAGAAAGATGCTTATTTGTCTACAGTCCATTGTAGTGGTTTTGGGGCTCCATTCTGAAGAGGACACTCAATTATGCAACTTGTTACTGTATTTTCTGTGAATCACATCACATCTGAAATCTGAAGCATTAGCAGATAGGTGCTGTCTTTCACATGCCCTTTTAAATCACTGAGTAGTCTCTGGTCAGAATTTTAAAAATACACTAAAAAGTTTGTCTTACCCGTCCAATCTTTCTGTGATCTCGATTTTTAGCCTCCTCCTGGAACTTCTCCCATTCCTTTAACATTTTTACATCTGGGAATGAAATTCCATAAAGCCTTTGGAGGGTTTCCATATCAGACTTGCCTTCCCAGTATGTTGAGGAATTCTGAAGACAGACAAAACAGTGTAGTATAACAAGGACAACAGCACCTGCCATTCTGACTGCCACTCTACAAGCTCTGTGATATGTTCTTTAAAGGCATGCAACAATTAAAAACTGAACAGCCATAGTTAAAAAATGAAACTGATAAAGGCACCATGTAAAAAGAACACAAGCATGAAAACAGAGCTCTTAGATTTTTAATGATGATGAACGTTAAATCTACACATTACAAAATAAAGATCCCTGACTGTAGCAAAGATGCACAAACACAAGTCGGCTGGCTGTGTGAAAAGGTGGTTTAAAGATTTCCTTCACTGCCCTCTACTCCTGGTGCTGCTCTGTGCACAGTCAGTCCCCTCTGTCTGCTCCAAACTACAAAGAGCAGCTACAAGGGGCAAAAATTACAAGCCAGGATCGGCATAGCATACGGTGTACCTAGCAACACCCCTTTTCTTGAGCCATGTCCCCTCTCTTGCTATGCTATCAGCAATGAGCGTAGGCCTAGGCCCCCATAATCTGACTGCACCACTGGAAGGTCACTCTGACATCAGGATGCTCCTCCTTCAGCTGGGCTAAACTAAGTTTCTGATCAGATTATACTAGCAGTGTGGCACGAAGGGCCAGACCCCCCCATTCTCCCAGAGATTTGGGCCATGATGTCAAAAGATAAATATCTTTGTTTAAAATTAGGCATAGAATCTCAATGCTTACCTTATGGATTTTTAATGCCTTTATTTTGCCGGTATGTCTGACATGAGGGCCCCTGCACAGATCTATCAAGGGACCACACCTGTGAAAATGCAAACAAAGACAATGCTCAGTTAGCCCACATTATGAGTAAATACTGCAGACACTGGCATTACAGTGTGTGTGTATATTTTTTTTTTTTTACCTGTACACTGTAGTAGTTGGAGTGTTGACTTTTTCATTCAAGATCCGACACTTGAACTTATTATACTGGGAGGGAATAGAATGGCAGAGTCCATGTTAATTCTTCATGACTCGAAACTTCAATTCAAATCGCAAGTATTTGTTATGTGCTATTGCCACTGTATGAAAGAATCTATTCTACTAATTTAAAAGAACCCTTCAATGTGTGTTCATGAACAAACTAATTCCTCTCCTCCGATCCCACAAATGGGAGAGTATCCTATGGAATGGGCTAGATACAGAGATTAAAGGATGGGGAACAGCTTTTTGTAGCACTTGTGTGGCCTCCTATTCAGCACAAAGAAATCCATTTTGGTCTATACGGAACAATGTAGGTTCATCTTGATCTCTGGCCATTGGGTTCCACAGCTGAGGGCACTCTTCTGAAAAAGCTTTTCTGATGCTAAATTCTGAGAGGTCTTGAACACATGCAACTCCCATATTATTCTTTCACTCATCAGCAAGGAATATATGACAGTGTGGTATGAAGCTTTTATCAGCATCAGTTTTGCATGGACACACTTCTGAGGAGTGGCAAAGTTCATTCAAATCATTTGGAATTTAATAACTTGTACAGTATATATGAGGATTTAGACAAAACACTCAGAGCTCTATTCACAAGGGGGATTGCAGTGTTTCTTTTAAAAATAGGACAACCAACTATATTTATGTTGTTTCCTTCGAAGCTTATAAAATTGCTTCCCCCCCGTAATCCTTGTGTAAACACCAGTATTACTGCCGCTGATCTCTGAAAGAAAAGTAATTCGGCTGACAAGCAATTAACCTAAGAGCCAACAGAAGTCTAGAAAACATGACCTATGAGGAAAGATTAAACAACCCCAATTTTTTCAGTCTGGAGAAGAAAAGACTGAGAGGGGACATGATAACTGTTTTCAAGTACATAAAAGGTTGTTATAAGGAGGAGGGAGAAAAATTGTTCTTCTTAACCTCTGAAGATAGGACAAGAAGCAATGGGCATAAATTGCAGCAAGAGTGGTTTAGGTTAGACATTAGGAAAAACTTCCTGTCAGGGTAGTTAAGCACTGAAATAAATTGACTAGGGAGGCTGTGGAATCTCAATTACTGGAGATTTTTAAGCGCATGTTAGACCAACACCTGCCAGGGATATGATCAGGGGTTCTCAACCTTTTTTCTTTCTGTGCCCCCACCACCCCCCAACATGCCATAAAAACTCCATGGTCCATGCATGCCACAACAACTGCTTTTCTGCATATTAAAGCTAGGGCCAGCATTACGGGGTAGCAAGGAAGGCAACTGCATGAGGCCCCATGCCCCAGGGGGCCCAGTGAAGCTAAATTGCTCAGGCTTCAGCTTGAGCCCCATGCGGCAGGGCTTGAGCTTTCTACCCTGGGACCCAGCAAGTTTAATGCCAGCCCTGCTTAGTGAACCCCCTGAAGCCTGCTCGCAGCCCCCCAAGGGGCTGCAACCCCCTAGTTGAGAACCACTGTCTGGGACAATATTTGGTCCTGAGTGCAGAGGACTGGACTAGATGACCTCTCAAGGTCTCTTCCAGTCCTACAATTCTATGATTTTCATTTCTTCTAAGGTCTGTTCACTCTGTTAATACTGAGCAAATGAAGTTCAAGCAAAAATGCTACAATATTGGAAAATGCTCGTGTCTACTTCAGCACTAGTAGCCATCATGGTGATTTAATGTATGTTCATCTAGTGGACATTACAGGATAACACGAGTCCTTGTTGCTTACAGTAGTAGAGAAATTATTTCATACTCAGACTTAGTGCTGTCATCTAAAAATTGATTTTAAGAGCTCGCTGAATACAGCTTCAGACATCTGCAAAGTCAGAATTTACTATCACCAGTGTTTTACATTCTCAAAGAGTTATAATCCCATCCCATTCATGTTCACAACATCAATGTAAGCTATTATTCCAATTTTGAAGACAGGGAAACGAAGTAACAGAAAAACAACTTGCTCAGCGCCATGATGTGAGTCAGTGGAAGAATCAGATTAGAAATCTGGTGTTTCAGGAACACAGTCCCATGATTAACCCTCATTCCCTCCATTTAAAAAACTAAGAATTGGTATACGTGCTCACCTTTAAATATTAAATATCCCAAGTAAACCCATATAAAAACCTATACCTTTGGAAATATATTGTCAATATACTGCACACATCATCAACGGTGCATTTTCCACTAATACTAATAGGAGATGCATCACTAACATTCCACAGCTAACATTATTGTACAGGTACAGTAAATATGAAACAGTCTAGAACAACCTACCTTAAACATTTCAAGTAGAGTTTCCTTCTTAATTTCCAGTCTTTCAAATGGTTGTTTTTCCTTCATGATCTTCTTGCATAAGGTCTCCAAAGCAGAGAAATCATTACTGGACACACCTCTACAACAGACAAAAATAAATTTGCCTTATCTCTTACTAGTAATCTCTGCCGTAGTTCTGCCCCCACAACGTATCAGCTCATGCACTAGAGTCATTGCAATGAGGGAAATAATTTTTAATCAGAAAAAGGGCTGGTCAAAGTACTTTGCCTCAAGGAGCAAGGGGAAGCAGGAACTAGACTGTGACTCAGACTCCCCAGATTGTGACTCCACTCCTGCTCCTTGGGTAGCACAGCTATGCATTCTGCCTTTTTCTTGGTCTGGCATGTAGGTTACAATCCAACCTTCTGGAAGTGAAATGAAAGAACCTACCCATCCTCGAGGTACATGTCATAATAAAATCCATTTTCTATTGGTGGGCCGTAGCATAAACATCCACCATAGATTCGCTCCATAGCTTCACCCATTATGTGAGCACTTGAGTGCCAGTATACCTAATGAGAGGGATAAAAAGGGGATCAGCTTGAGTATTTATGTACAAAGCATTTCAAGATCCTCTGAAATCCATACAGAAGTCTTTTGATGATTTGTTTTTACAGATACTTGAAGGAAGAGATCTAATATTAGAGCCTGTTGCACTGTGAGAAATGATTCACATATCAATTTGCCAATTTACCCCCCCAAAATCGTGAGTAATTATCTGACAAATTGTACTTGCTCATCTTTACATCCGTTAAGTATTGGAAAAAATTATTTCATAAAAGTTCTCTCAAATGATTGGGGAAGGAGAGAAAATTCACTTAGTAAGTTGCACAAATGTTAATTGACTAGCCTCATTTACTATAGTCATATATCATCGATCTACTTTAAAATAGCAGCAATGGAGCAGTAATACAGGCTGGGATCCATGAAGGGACTTACGTGCTGTGATACAGCATTGCAGCACCTAACTTATAGGGGCCTAGAGAATCAGAGAACTATACTGCGATCCACATAGCCCAGTTAGGTGTCTAGGCTCCTATTCAATGAGTGGGGAGAGACATGCATCTTAGAATGTGACCCACAAAAATTCAGCACACTTGGCACTGAGCCACCCAAGCTAGCTAACAGGAGATGCCAATGGCAGGGAGTGTGCCAAGTTCCGCCCCCTCTCAGAGATAGGCACCAAAGTCCCTGCGGCAGGGAGGTGCCTATCTTTGTTTGCCATCCACAAACGGGAACCTGCCGCCTGGAGAATCAGGTGGTTTAGACACCTATGCTGCTTCTTATAGAAATGAGTTAAGTGCCTGCCTCACTGTACACAAAATGGACGGAGGAGGAAGAGCCACCATCTGTGATATACCTTTTAGCCCAGTGATTAGAGCACTCACCTGGGATATGGGAGACCCAGGTTCAGTTCCACCCTCTCTGCCTGAAGGGGAGAAAGGATTTGAACAGGGGTCTCCCACACCTCTCAGGAATGTGCTGTGACCACTGAGCAATGGGAGATTCTGATGTGGGGCACCCTCCGTCTCACCCGTTGAAGCTATTCCGCTGAGGATAAATACTGAAAGTGTGACTAGGTGGGTGAGAGAGACACACTCTCTGTAGTCCGGTGGTTAGGGCACCCATCTGGGAAATGGGAGACCTTGAGTCTAGCCCCTCCTTTCCAATCCCTCTTTCATTATTTCTCTCTCTTTCTCCCTCCTCCCACTCCATCCCAGATTTCGAATGGGACCCAATCCGGTAAGCATGCTCAAGGGGCACCTAATGGATTGGGCCCTGCATATGACTTAGGAAGCCAAAAACTAAGCTCACCCACCCACCCACCCACACCTCCCAGGTTCATGAATTGCTCTGGGGCTAAGGCAAGAGACAGTTGTCTGAACCCTTATCATAGAATCACAGAATATAAGGGTTGGAAGGGACCTCAGGAGATCATCTAGTCCAACCCCCTGCTCAAAGCAGGACCAATCCCCAATTAAATCATCCCAGCCAGGGCTTAGAGTGGGGCAGCAGTGCTCATGCTACAGGATCTAAAACTTAGGGAACTTCTACAGTTGAAAGTTAAACTGTGAGTGAGTTTAGGTGCCTAGTGGGTTAGGCAGCAGGCAAGTGGGAGTTTCATGGATCACAGTGGTGCTGCGCACAGCGACTTAAGTGCTTAAACTGGAGTTTAGGCACCTACATTACTTTGTGTATTGAACCCACACAATACTTAGTCTGAAAAATACAATTGGAACATAAGGTCTTGATCCTGCACCTGTGCATGAGTTTGCAACATCAGGGCCTAAGTTGTTAATAAGTCTTACACATACAACATGGGATACATAGCAAATAGTCTGTCTTTCCACATGATAGGATTTTTTTATTAGTTTGTGTTTTCAATTAAAAATCAAATGAAGACAAAAATTACACTTGAACATTAATTTTACAAAGCTACTATTTTTAGTTTTGTTGATAAATTAAAACCAAATCTATATGACTGCAGCATGTTTTTAAATGTACATATCTGAAAATGCAAAATTATGCATCTTACCATAACTGTAACTTGTCCACGTTGCACATAAATAGAATTATTTTGTATGCCTTAAACTATATCATATGTGCAACATGGCAGAGTTAGTTGATATGGGAACAATAAGTATGAATTTAAGATCTCAGCTATAGAGTTGAGTGCTGCTTGCACCGAATATCATTTTTAAAGTGTACTTAATACTACTTTCCATATTTACATTAATCTGAATAAACAACCATTAAAATAAAGAGCTACATGTTTATGACGTACAAAAAGATACTAATACAAAAAAACCCACATTAATGTAATATTAAGATTAAGATTGCAGATTTAGAGGCTTATTCTCACCACAAGAGTCCTAACATAGGACTAATTACCACAACTGCTAGCAAAGCAATTGCTATTAAAACATGCCAGCATACATATATCTGCAGTAGCACACATCTTTCTTAAGAAGTAGTTAGTAGAAAATAAGGTATGCACTGCACAGCAATTTTCATTCTTTATTCCACAAATGTTAAAGGTAGTTATGGCTCACTGAGGACTAAGTTCAGGTTTTGAAGTTTCTCATCCAAGGGAGGGGAGAACCAGTTTAGTGGAAGATACTTACTGCTTGAGCATCTTCATCTTCAAACTTGAGCAGTTCCAGGGTACAGTCTTCCTCCAAGGGACGGTCTAGATCCCAAACCACTTTGTTCACTTTAGCAATAACGGTGTTGTCAGCTAAACCTTGACTATATAATAAATAATTTGTATGTCAGCTACTGGAATCAACAAACGGAGACATTCCCCCATAACCTTTCCCCTACACAGTCAGGATGGGATTTTCAAGAGTGCTTAGTGTTGACTTAAGTCTGCTTCCACTGAAGTCAGTGGTAGAACACCCACGGATGGCAATGGAAGCAAAGTTAGACCAACACTAAGCACTTAAGAAAATCCCACACAGTTTTTTTTTTTTTTTTTGGATGAACAGGAAGAAACTAAAGGTAGTTTATTTAGCAAATTTCCTACTGTGGTGCACTCTTACTAACATATTTGACTTATTTAGGGCAGTACTTGCTGCTAATATGACCCTTCTGCAATAGGAGATGCAGCCTCTTTTAAGCAGGTACCTGAATGAGATCAGATTTTTCTTTTTGAAAACTTCAAGTAGGTACTATTACTTTTACATTTGTCTTCACTAATAAAAAAACCCAACAATTCTTAAAGATGATAAGTTTGGCAGTCATTTGAACTTTAAACTGAAATTATTAAATGTTTGAACAGATCAGTAGTTCAGATGGATTGACTGCAAGAGAGACGCACACCATGAGTGTTTCTAAAGTACTTAATTTAGAGCTGAACAAGTCTCCAAGAAAGACCTAGTCTTTCCTTCTAAGTTTATTTCATCTCAACCTAGAAGAAATCAATTCTACTGGAGATTTGATGTCTAAGAACTGTAACAACATTGTTCAGAAACACCCACTGATACTGAACTCACCCTGACCTTAACGGAAACACTAAATGAACATAGGTACAATCTTTATTTTTATGATAAAGGACACTAAATTAAAGTCTGAGGCCAAATTTTCAGAGACTGTTTTGACAGATGAATGAACATGCAAACAGCATGTGCATGAACTGCCAGCCTTAAACATATGTACCAAGAAAGCAAAGAGACAAGCTTTTAAGTACAATGAATAACCTAGCCACAATAGGGTTAGTGTTTCCATTTTGAAGTTTAAGGTCTTCTCATTTTAATTTTGAGCATCATAAAACATGACCATGACGTTTTCCAAGATGCTTACTACATTGCCCAAAACTACAATAAAAGTTTAACCATTTGATATACATCCAAAGTTAGGGTAGTGCTCTTTTTGATGTGTACCACACATATGTAGGAAAATGGTTTAATTAAGATATTTTTATGGATGACTCTCACTGAAATTAACAGGTGTGTCACCCACCAGTCTTCCACATGTCAATGCAGAACAGATTAAGTTACGCGATGCAATAGCACCCAATCCTGCAAACACTTCAAGCATGTTTGTAACATTATTTGCATGGTTGATTAGTTCCCAACTCAACAGGAGTAGTCATTTAGTAAAAGTTACTCACATGTTTATGTATTTACAGGATCCAGCCCATAAATAATGATTTAATTTTAGAAACAGCATCTTCATAAGGCAAAGAATTATGTTTTGAAAACGAGAAAGCGGTTTAGTTTGAATTTATAGCAAAAGCAAGATTGCTAAAAATAATGCCTTGAAGAAAATTAAGTTGTGCTAAGAAATAAATAACCCCTCATGCTAAGGACTATAAAAGATCAGAGATGCAATTTGCAGTAGTTGTGTCTGAAACTGATAGCATAGGTCACAGAAGTCAGTCATACCTAATTCCACAAGCAACTTGATAAGGAGTGGTCTTCCAGGATTCAGCATCAACCTGTTTGCCATCAGGTAATGTGACTTTAATGGGTTTGCTGTCTTTTGCAGCTCTTTCTGCTAGAAGCGCATCATGTTCTGCTTTAAGTTTATGATACCTCTCTAGACGCTCATTGATATATTCAGGCCAGGGATTCAGCTACATATAAAAGAATGGAGGAAAGGAGAAGTATTTAGCAAAGACTTCCAGTTCTAATGACAAATAACTTTAAAAATTAAGCAAAGAAGGTAAATTCTTTTGAAGTGTCTAAGTGACTTAGCAATCTGAATCTCATTGATCTTCAAGTTATTTGGGTCCTTATGAAAGTTTTAGTCAGTATCCTTTTTCAAAAGATAGAGAGGGGCCAGGCTAGTTTCTTAGCAAAACAAGCAGCTAATGCGATGCAACAAGAATTTAAGAAGCACAAATTCTACTGTAGCTTAATACACACTGGAAAAAGCAAGCTGCTAACGTTATCATCACAATAATAAATAGGAGTGGGGGGGGGAAAGAAAAATCTAACAGCACATTGTTTCAATTACAAACAAAAATTTTTTTATATCTTATGCATCTCAAGATCTCCTACTTCCACCTCCTAAAGGTATAGAAACTCTGACTCTACCTTATTCTAATGAATCAAATCCTACTAACATCCCAGCTAACCTGTATTGATGCTCTACCTTCCCTATCCATCTCCACTTCCTTCTTCCATTCCCACTTTAACCTGCTACTCTTCCACTCTTCCCATTTACTCCTTCAATAGTCTGCATCCAGAAGTGTTGCTAGAGCAGTTTAAACGCTAAGTAATCATAATTAATTTCTAATTTAAAGACAAAAAAAACTTTAGCTAAATTAAGATGAAGATGATTTAAATTAAACAAACATTTGGCTTGTACCTGGTTTATAGTAAATTGATTAAAATTCTAATATGCCAAATAATAAAAATTTCAGAAAGTACATAGTTAAGAAAAAAAGATGCTTTTCATGTCTATACTACTATGTATTCTCATTTGCTCAAAATTAGAAAACTTAGCCACTAGAAAGACAAAGGTTATATCATCATTACAAATGCATCCCTCAGCCTGGTGCAAAGCAGAGGACTAATAGTAAAAAGGGAATGACTACAGACCGCTCTACAAATCCAGTGTAACCTGTTGTAATAGCAGCAAAGAAACAAAAACTATTTTGTAACTATTTCACTGCTGCATGTCATTACTATAAACCAGATGGAGCATAAGAGCACCCACAATGGTACCTGTAATGAAGCGGTTCTCAAACTCTGGGTTGGGACCCCAAAGTGAGTCGCAACCCCATTTTAATGGGATCACCAGGGCTGGCTCAGACTTTTTGGGATGGGGGCCAACGCCTGAGCCCCACTGCCCAGGACCAAAGCCGAAGCGCAATGGCTTCAGCCCTGGACGGTGGGACTCAGGTTACAGGCCCCCTGCCTGGTCCTGAAGCCCTTGGGCTTTGGTTTTGGCCACCCCGCCCAGGATGGTGGGGCTTGGGCTTCGGTCCCCTCATCCTAGGGTCGTGTAATAATTTTTGTTGTCAGAAGGGGGTTGTGGTGCAATGAAGTTTGAGAACCCCTGGTGTAATGCATTAGTGTCCTTGGTACAATATTCAGCAATACAATTAAATTGTTTAAAAGCATATAAATGAACTGGAAATTTACCTCTGTGCAACCCCCATCACCAGATCCTTCTTTCATTTTCTTCTTTCCCCATTCCTTCTTTTCTTCCCCAGCAGCTATCTAAAAAGAGAAATAAAGTAAGATTAGATTCTCTCCTTTCTCAATGTCAAGTTTATAACTGTATCTAACTCTACAGGTGATGGAGAAGGTGCCCATTGGTTTAAGCACAGCACAGGGCTTCAGGAAGTCTTGAATCCTAACACCAGCTCTGACAAGGATTCTTCATATCCTTAGACAAGTCACTACCTCAGCTTCCCCAGTTCTAACTGGGCACATAAGACTTACCAACTTGTTGTGAAGAACAGTAACTCCCCATTTCTAAGGAACACACTTCTGCTCTATATACTTTTCTGTGTTTTGCTATCTTTTACTAAATATGCAATGTGACACTATAATTGGCAGCAAGCTGCACAGGGCAGGGACTTCCTTTTTCTATCCACCTGTAAAAACACCTTGCACGGGTATGGTTCTCTGCATTTTTAAAAGAGTGCCGTCTAGAGCTTGAAGTCCAATCTGAAGAGTCCCAAGATCACATCACTTTTAAATCACTGGTTAAGAGATGACAATTTAAAGTGGAAAGGGAAATATGTGTATCAGCACGAATCTCTACAGTGCCACAAGGACTCCTCGCTGTTTTTGAAGGTTTCGCTAAGCACTGGCCATTCCCTATACGTGTTGTTTTGCAGAGTTTCAACTGGCTTCCTAGGGCCGGATCCTGTGCAGCCCTTGTGCCCGCACAGAGCCCCGCTTTTTTTTTTTTTACCAGGGATCCACGGTGGCGCAGGGGTCCCGATGGCAGGACCAGGGGAGCCCCTTATCCTGCGTGCTCTGCGGGGCAGGAACAGCACCGTGCTGCGGGCGGGACCTGCCTCGTTGGCGCTGCCAGACCACAACCGCCCACAGGGCCGGGCTGGGACGGGCGGGTCGGGCGGGAGGGGAACCCGCCGCCGGGCCGGGCCGGGCTGGGCTGGGACAGCCGGCTCGAGCGAGAGGGGAACCCGCCGCCGGGCCGGGCCGGGCTGGGCCGGGACAGCCGGCTCGGGCGAGAGGGGAACCCGCCGCCGGGCCGGGCCGGGCCGGGACAGCCGGCTCGAGCGAGAGGGGAACCCGCTACAGGGCTGGGGCTGCCTGAGGTGAGCCGGCCCCCAGGGACGAGCCGGCGCAGGGGCCGGGATGAAGGGGCTTTTCGCCCCCCGGTTCAAACCCAGCCCGGCCCGGGCCCAGAGGGTCCGCGAGTCCAGAGCGCTGCGGGGAGGGACCCACACAGCGGCCCCTGAGACGGGCGCGGCACTCACCTGGCTCCCTGCCGCCGCCATGCCGCTCCCCGCACGCAGCCGGGCCCGGATGCCGGTCGGAGCGAGGCCACGCGCAGGCCCAGCCGGCTCTGGCAGCTGATGCAACTGGAGGCGCGGCCGGTCCCGCCCCCGGCAGCAGGAAGCGGGTTGGGGCCGGAGCCCGAGCCTGCGCGGGGGCGCTGTAGTGGCTGTCGCCGGGCAACCTAGGCCAGCGCTAGGGGACAGCACGGGCCGGGGCTGCCCGGCACCCCCCTGCCGCGTCTGGCCTGTCAAAGGGCCTGGCCCGGCGCCATCGCTCCGCCCCTGGCCTCACGTGAGAACGGCCCGAGCCAGCTGCTCGGCGCGGCGGCCAGCCCGGAGATCTGTGCAGGGCAAGCCCCACGCCGGCTTAGCGCCCGGCCCTGTGTTTCCCACCCTACCGGCCACAGCCGCTCTCGGCTGCCCTGCGGTGTGTAGGCCTCGGCAGCCATCGGCGTGAGGACCCCACCCTCTGGGCTAGGAGATGATAAACTAGGCAGCCGGGCGGCTGTGGGAGCAGAGGCTTGACTAGGCCATAGCAGGCTCCATAATCACTCGGCTATCCAGAGATCCTTGCCAAGTTTTGCCAAGAGTCCCCTTCCTCTCCCTTGTTCCCACCCCATCATGCTATTGTGGGATTCCAGAGCTGATCTCCAAACCAAACTTGGGTTACTAAAAGATCTATCTTGGCATGGCCTCTTTTGGACCCATTTTGGCAGGGGGGATGGACTCTATTGTACTCAGAGATAGTGGGGGAGGTAATAGTTTTATTGGCCCAACTTTGGTTGGTGAGAGAGACAAGTTTCTGAGCCACACAAAGCTCTTCGTGTCTAGCCACAGCTCACCCAGCCTGCCTCCTGGGGATGGGAGCAGCCGTGCCTCTGTTGCATCAGTTGCCTGAGCTGGCTACACCTGTGTGTGACCTTGCCCTGGAACCTGGCTCTGTGCTGAAGACTTGAAGAAGAGCTCCTGAAAGCTTGTTTCTCTCACCAGCAGAAGTTGGTCCAATAAAAGATATTACCTCCGCCACTTTGTCTTTATAACATCCTGAGACTGACATGACTACAACTACTCTATTGTACTAGGACTGTTCCATTTTGAACTACCATGATCACGGGCCCTGATTCTGAGCCCAGAGGATGGGGGACAAAGGTGATTTACCCCACTAGGATACTGGGTCTGCCAGTATGGCCAGTGGCATAAACTAGAGTCGCCCGAGGGGCTGTTCTAATGTACACCTGAGCTGCAAAAGTCCACACAGAACCATCCAGCAGCATACCTAGAGCACTCCAACCCACCACAGCCCTCCACCAATATGCCTTGCTAGCCCTGGACACACCCTGGGACTGGAGACTCTGAGGAAAGAAGGCTGTGAAGCACATGGGAGAATTCTCATTATATTTTATAAATATTTTTGTGTATCTCTGTTTGCTTGAGCACTGTGGTGTGGCTCTATGAAACAGTAAGGGTTAATTCCCACTGGTATTCTCCATATGTACCGCAGGAACCAGGCAATGACTAATTTAATTGCTGTGGCTCAGATGGAGACTTCACTGAATCCTCTTCTGGAGTTTGCTTCTATCCCATCTGGGGAGATACATAAACCAGATTAACTAGGTTCTAGTGTCCCAGGACACGCAAAACTTTAGAATGGATAAAAGACTGCCTCTGAATTCAGGGGGGAGACTGAGAGGCTGAGCATGGAAGATTGCACCCCTTCACAATGCTGGGGGATGACTGACAAAGGGGTACCTATGTATACTTGCAAGGAATGGTTTTAGGTAAAAGACTATGTGTGTTGAGCCTTACTTGGTTTAATGCTTTTGTTCTCTGTTGACTATGTTCCTATTAGGGTGACCAGATGTCCTGATTTTATAGGGACAGTCCTGATTTTTATGTCTTTTTCTTATATAGGCTCCTATTACCTCCTACCCCCTGTCCCGATTTTTCACACTTGCTGTCTGGTCACCCCTAGTTCCTATGTCTAAATAAATCTCGGTCACTGAATTTTTATATAGGTCATAGGCTCATGGAGGGAAGTCTATAGCAGGGGGCAAACTGAGTTGGACATGCTGAGGACATGGTTTGTAAATGGGGGTACTGTAACCTGATACCTGGTGAACTGGTCTAAGAGTGGGTGTGACTTGCAGGATTCTACCCTGAGAAGTACAGGCGTGGGCTTGTCACTTGGGAGGAGTGCTCATGGAGATACACTAAAATTTTGATCGATGTAAGTTACGTCAGCATACAGCAGCCAAAGTATGTGTATCGCTCAGGCGTGTACATACATGGCTGCTTGCATTGGTATTACGTGTACTCACCTGGAAAGCTTGGGTTGATGCAAAGTGCAGTATACAATGAGTAGGTATCTCAGTGTGCAATATGCCATCATCTGGTGCAGTGCCTTGTGGGAACTTTTTGCAGTGCAATGTGGGATAGAAATGGACTTGCTCAGGCATCTGTGGAACCTAGGGATCAATTTCCCAGCATGCAACTTTCTCCATCTCATAATGCCATCCATATCCCATAATTTATGTACCTTTTTTTTAAAAATCCCACAAATCTAGGTGGCACTTTTTGCTGGATGATAGGGAACAGCCAGCATGGATTTGTAAAGAACAAATCATGTCAAACCAATCTGATAGCTTTCTTCAATAGGATAACGAGTCTTGTGGATAAGGGAGAAGCTGTGGATGTGGTATACCTAGACTTTAGTAAGGCATTCGATACGGTCTCGCATGATATTCTTATCGATAAACTAGGCAAATACAATTTAGATGGGGCTACTATAAGGTGGGTGCATAACTGGCTGGATAACCGTACTCAGAGAGTTGTTATTAATAGTTCCCAATCCTGCTGGAAAGGCATAACGAGTGGGGTTCCGCAGGGGTCTGTTTTGGGACCGGCTCTGTTCAATATCTTCATCAACGACTTAGATATTGGCATAGAAAGTACGCTTATTAAGTTTGCGGATGATACCAACCTGGGAGGGATTGCAACTGCTTTAGAGGACAGGGTCATAATTCAAAATGATCTGGACAAATTGGAGAAATGGTCCGAGTTAAACAGAATGAAGTTTAACAAAGACAAATGCAAAGTGCTCCACTTAGGAAGAAAAAATCAGTTTCACACATACAGAATGGGAAGAGACTGTCTAGGAAGGAGTACGGCAGAAAGGGATCTAGGGGTTATAGTGGACCACAAGCTAAATCTGAGTCAACAGTGTGATGCTGTTGCAAAAAAAGCAAACATGATTCTGGGATGTATTAACAGGTGTGTTGTGAGCAAGACATGAGAAGTCATTCTTCTGCTCTACTCTGCTCTGGTTAGGCCTCAGTTGGAGTATTGTGTCCAGTTCTGGGCACCGCATTTCAAGAAAGATGTGGAGAAATTGGGAAGGGTCCAGAGAAGAGCAACAAGAATGATTAAAGGTCTTGAGAACATGACCTATGAAGGAAGGCTGAAAGAATTGGGTTTGTTTCATTTGGAAAAGAGAAGACTGAGAGGGGACATGATAGCAGTTTTCAGGTATCTAAAAGGGTGTCATAAGGAGGAAGGAGAAAACTTGTTCACCTTAGCCTCTAAGGATAGAACAAGAAGCAATAGGCTTAAACTGCAGCAAGGGAGGTCTAGGTTGGACATTAGGAAAAAGTTCCTGTCAGGGTGGTTAAACACTGGAATAAATTGCCTAGGGAGGTTGTGGAATCTCCATCTCTGGAGATATTTAAGAGTAGGTTAGATAAATGTCTACCAGGGATGGTCTAGACAGTATTTGGTCTTGACATGTGGGCAGGGGACTGGACTCGATGACCTCTCGAGGTCCCTTCCAGTTCTAGAATCTATGAATCCCGGACAGAAGCATGGAGCCTAGAGTAGTACACTATTATCATGACATGAACATTGCAAATACAAGATGCACGATTCCACTGGTAATAACATAAGAATAGGGGACATGACAATTTCGTTGAGGACAGTTTGCTGAGGGACATAGCAAAAAATTCAAGCTTGTTAGTGGCATTCACAGAGCAGCTGCAGACAGTAGAGTGCTGCTTCTGGGCCTGCGAAACAAGCACTAACAGGGGATTGCATTGTAATGCAGGTTTGGGACGATAAGTACTGGCTGCAGAACTTTCAGTTGTGAAACGCCACTTTTCTGGATCTTTGTGCCAAGCTTGCCACAATCCTCCAGCGCAGGGAAAATGTAATGAGAGCTGCATTGACGGTGAAGAAGCAAGCGGTGATCACACGCTGAAAGTGTGGGAAATTATTTTGGAGTTGGAAAATCCACACTGGTGGCCATTCTCATGCAAATTTGCAAGGCAATCATCTTCTGCTATGCAGGAGTGTGACTCTCAACAATGTGCAGGACATAGTGGATGGATTTGCAGCAATGGAGTTCCTGAACTGCATGTGGCGATAGAGGGCAGGCACCTCCCTATTTGGGCACCAGCCCACCTTACCACCGAGTACCTCAACTGAAAGGGCTACTTTTCAATGGTTATGCAAACACTGGTGGATCACTGGGGACACTTCACTAATATTAATATGGGCTGGTCAGGGAAAGTATAGGATAGTCACAGCTTTAAGATCACTGGACTGTTCAGAAAGCTGCAAGCAAGGGACATCTTTTCTGATCATTTACCACTTGAAATTGAAAAGCCAATAGTCCTGGGGGACCCAGCCGTCCCCAATTCATGAAACCATACACTGGTTTGAGTACTGGCTCTGCAGGTATAGAATGACAGTTTAATGTGCTTTTGGTAGATTGAAGGGACACTAACTCTTTATCACTAGCTAGGATTTCAGTGAGAAAAATATGCTAATGGTTATAGCTGCCTGTGTTGTGCTGCATAATACGTGTGAGGCAAAGGTTGGAAAGCTGCCACCAGGATGGATGATGGTGGAGAGTCTGTCTGCTGACATTGAACAACAAAACATGAGGGCTCTGGAGCTATGCGTTTGAGGGAAGCTTTAAAAGAGCACCAGAACTTCGGGTGTTTACAGTTATAACTATTACTGTGTGTTTTAGTGAAGCTATGAATTATGTGGTGCTTTCTGTACATTTATAAATATGACTGGGTGTTTTCCTGACCTTTTTATTTCTGCACAAGCATTGTGTGCTTTGAGTACCGCTATGCATTCAACAGTGTGTTGCAAGCTAATAAAAATAATTTTATTTTTTAACAATAGAAATTTATCGAGTGGCAAAACCAGGGCAAAAGAAAAACGTGCAAAAGGCAATGCAACACAAACTTTTAACAGAGTTACAGAACTTAAAAATTGGAAAGGCAGCAAACATTTCTGTCCATATCAGTCCACAAATGTAGTGCCTTGTAGCTACACATACACCTGCCATGGTTCTCACAGGTCAGTGTTTATGAAGTGATGGTTTTCCTTGCTGTCCCCTGGTGTGGAGTGTTAGGGATATTTATGTGCACTGTGATGTCACCTGGTATGTTGGGAGGGGTAATGAACTGCTACCATGGAGTTCTCTGAGGACTGTAAAGGGTGGAGAGTCTGATTTTTAAACCAATAGGTCAACCAGGGTCTGCAACATTTGGGCTTGGTGCCTGAGAAGACCCATTATATCCTGGTACATCTCCCTGTCCTTTTCCTACTGGGACCCCTGAGCCTTTCTCAATGCTGTCGATCATATTGGTCCTCCAGGTCCTTCATTCAAGGTCTGATGCAGCACTGGCTTGCAGGATCTTGCAGAACATGCCCTCCTTTGTCATCTTCTTTCTTTGCCTCACCAGGGTCTTGCATTCTACAGATGTGGAGGGGGCACCCTTCAAGACTGCAAAGGCAGCAGCTGCTGATAAAAATAGACAGATGGATCATTGGAAAAATGATCAATGGAAAGAGAAAGATAACTTTCAAAACTCCCTTCCTTTATTCCCATAACAACTTCTAATAAGACATGCTTGTTGACACTTCAGCTTTGGAGCACCTCAGCACAGCATCGCTCTCTAGTCCCAGCCATGGTGCCCATTTGAGGGGGCAGAAAGAAATTTTGGCTGCATGAAACAATAAAATTGCAGTCCCTATTCCACGGGTGCAAGTGTAGGGCAACAGCACTGAACATTTAAACTATTTTCCACAGTCAGGGCTGGTTTTAATTGATATCCAGGCATCCTAGAAATTTGTTTGCCACGGAAAAGTGTGGAATTTGCATTTTTATAAAGAATCTTTAGTTTTTATATTTTTTGAAAAATAAAAACATATTTTAACTAAATTTTACTAAATTTATTGAAAAATAAACATATATTAACTAAATTTTACTGAAAGTACCAGTGTCACTTATTGCAATGCGTGCAATCTCCCCCTCTTGTGGTTGATTTTTGAATGTGTTTTAAATTTACATAGCTAAACATATTCCATTAAACTGCTTCCGGCATATAGGGGTTTTTGTGTTTTAATGCATCTCAAAGTTCACTTCAGCCTCGGATGTTAATAATTAAAGTTATGAAAAGGTGCCAAAAATTTAAAATCACCCCTAAAGACCAGGTCACTGAGTTTGGCAAGGTTCTGTACTGTATGCAGCAAGGCTGTAGATTATGTTTGAAGGCCGACAATTGCAATTCTATTAATTTGATTATAATAATTGATGGCACTGGTAGGCTTTGAACTTGCTTAAAAATTGTAAATATATCAATAACGCTTTGTGTTCAACTGATACCTATATATATTGTGGCTAGGGAAACTAAAATTCAGCGTTCCATTTTAATCATGGAAAAACATGGATTTTTATGGTTGGGCTGGTTTTTTTAGAATTTTGATTTTTTTTATCCTTGTAAACTAGGATCACTAATGATATCTTACTCCTAAGGGTAATAGAGGAACAGAGAGCATAGCTGCTACTGGCCTCCAAAAGCCACGTGTGTCCACGTGCCACTAGCTTGTTTACTGCAATGGTGCCTGCCGAAGATATTGTAAAGTGGCATGGTAAAGTGTCCTGTGGCAGAGGAAGAAATAAGGCAACCATGCCTAGAAACCTTTAAGAGAATTTACAGAGTATCTCCATGAAAGTTTCACTGAGATCTCTCAGGAAGATAAAAGGGGCATCACTATGTACATAAACAAACTGCTCCCTATTTCCCTTCCCCCTGCCTTACCCAATAGGGAAGTAGATACCTATTCTACCTCTTCTTGTATGAGCAAAACAATTAAAAGCAGATACCACTGCTTGTGAACTTGGGGATGGGCCAGGCACCATCTTTAAATTTAAATTTGCCAAGGAAAATTGTATGTACACACTTACCAAAAGTCCCTTCCCCTTCATAGGTCTCATCCATGTTTGGCTGGCTGGACTGTTGAGGGCTACCAAACAGGTCCTGGCTCATGGCATGGCTGGAGTCCCCATGTCTGCCTCCTCCCCTCTTCCTCCTTGCTGTTTAGCAGGAGTTTCTGTCTTGTGGTCCGCCAGGGTATCCACAGTAGTTTGGGGGGTGCTAGTGTGGTCTCTGCCAAGAATAGTATGCAGCTTGTGGTAAAGGTAGTAGATCTGTGCTCAGCATCAGATCAATTGTTGACCTCCCTGGCCTTGTGGAATGCCTGCTGCAATTCCTTCACTTTCATGCGGCATTGCTGATAGTCCCTGTTGTAACCCTTCATGTACATCCCCTGTGCAATCTTTCCCTAGATGTCCACCTTTCTACAGCTGGTCCATAACTGTGCTTCCACAGCCGCTTCTCCTCACAAGTCAATATATCGCCTGTGTTCTCCAGGCAGGAGAACTGCTAGTGTGTGGAGCTGGCATGGTCAGCTGGGCAGTTGCACACAACAAGGGAGAACTGCTAGGTGCACTTGCCAAGATCGGCAATCAAGAAAAGATATTTCAAAAATGCATGGGAAATTTTAAAGGGGCATGGCTTCCCATCTCTATGACTCCTGGACAGTGGAGTTTACAATTGTGACCAGAGCAGTCACTATTACAAGGAATAAAGTGTTGTAGGACAACAGTTAGAAGACTGTTAGGGTTGACCCAGGTCATGGAGTCTATACACTTGCACCGTATTGACTTTAGTAGGTTGACTATGGCTCTAACCCCTTTAGGGAAGTGGTTTTATTACATTGTTGTAATCGGGCATTTACGACAGGCTTTAGTGTAGACATATGCAAAATAAGGTCAATGCAAGATAACATACATCAGCCTAACTTTGTAGTGTAGATAGGGTGACCAGATGTCCCGATTTTATAGGGACAGTCCCGATATTTGGGGCTTTTTTTTATTATAGGCTCCTATTACCCCCCACCCAGATCCCGATTGTTCACACTTGCTGTCTGGTCAGCCTAAGTGTAGACCAGGCCTTGAGGTCTCAAACATACAGCTCGCCCTGGAATCATACGATAGGGATAGGGCTGTTATGCAAGTCCTACACTGCACAGAGAATCCTTATTGTGTTGGCTGCTTTCTGGCCTCTTGCAGCAGTGATTTGGGGTTCTAGATTTTTTGGTGTTTCATTCAGATTGTAAAGTTTACTGTGATAGGCAGTAGACCATGCTGGACATTACAGACCCAATGAAATGCTAAAAGACAAGCCAAGAGGATTAACATTAGTAAAATTATACTAATCTATACACAGACAAAAGGAAAAGGCAATTAATAAGCCTACTATCCAATAGTTTAGCCATAAATGTAGGAACCTAAGAAAAATACAAATATTTTTGCTTTTTTTTTTTTAATTAAAAATGGGGTGGGGGGAGAAGTTGGCTTGGATTTAAACATTCTCTTGCAGTGTTTACAACCCCAAAATTGTTTCACTGAGTAGAGCATGTGAACCAAAAAAAATCAACCTCTTCACTTTATCACTGACCAAACGCTAGATATAGAGCATAACTGGTGAAAAGAAATGAAGTTTTTAAAATGCTGATGTTTAGTTTGATAGTGACCTTTCAGACTAAAAACAATCAGTACAGTTGGTTTAAAAGATAAAAAAAATTAGTGTAATACCCCCAAAAATTATGTTGACAAGTAAGGAAAAGAAAAACTGTGGAACGGTCAGTAAAAAATGGATAAAAGATAATTAAATGTTAACATTGGCAGATGTTTAAACAAAAAATGTACTATTATTTTGTCAGAAGATGGCAGCAAAGATGCAAGTTTCTTCAGTGTATAAAACTAGTTGCAAGGGGGCGACCTGTTTATGACATTGGATTCAGAGAACACTATTTCTGAGATAAAAAAACAAAAACTATTGAGCTCTTGTATGATTACGTTTCTCACCTCACGCTCAGGCAGTTTAATTACCGATGGGAGAATTAATTGAGCCAGCACCTCAGTTGGTGTAAATAGTTGTAACTATTGATTTCAATAGAGTTATGATGATTATTACCAGCTGAGTGTCTGGCCTGTTTTGCCTAATGTCAAACTCACTTGAAAGTTGTGGTTGGAAAGACTGACTGGAATTAGAATGTTATTGGGTTCACATTCTGCTTAGGAGAGACTGAAAAAAGGAGCCAAGAAACAAAAAAACGGCCAGTGAAATAATAGGGAGAAAAATTGCAGTGAGACTGTGAAACAGAGAGACTGGGGCAAGGGAAGTGGGAGTGATGAAATGGGGAAGAGGTAAACATTTTAATAAAAAAAAAAATACCACATACCCAGGCCACCCACTTGTACTAGCCTCTTTTGGGGGATCCTTTTAGCCTAATCTGCGTAGCACAGCTTCCCTGTAGGTAGAAAAATATGTTTTAACTTTTTCATGTTTGGTTTAAATTAAGTACCCTTGTAGGAGGAATAAGGATTCAAGGAAGAAAAGGTCCACAAACTCTCACTAGTTTTGCAAACAAAAACATATTTGAAAAGTTTGCAAAAAGCTGAACTCCATGAAATTCATCCATCCCTACCTAGTGTTAACAGCACGTAACTTCAGGCAGGAAGTTGGTCTTTTTCATGAGCCCTTCACTGCTGGACTGGCTGCAGAATCCACCCTGCCATTGAATTTAGTGTCAAAAATCTAGGTTTTCGTCTTTAAAATATAGAGTTTTTAATTATAGCTTCTTGCCTTTATGGTTTTGAACCTTCTAAATGGAATCTGATGCAGTGTTGTGCTCTGGAATCTGCAAATAGCCAGGAACTATAGACACCTAAACCATCTACTTCATATAACTCTTTTTCTATTATTTATTTTTATTGCTCTGTTCGGTAAAGTGGCATATATAACATGCCCTTTTCCCCCAGAGACAATTGACAAATGCCCACATATGAAAGAGCAGAGTCCAAAGCAGGAGTGAACTAATCCAAAGGGACTGTTTCTTTTCTCCAGTTTTTGGTGAATTATCTTTGGTTGGGCTGGTTTGGTAAGGTGAAAAGCCTCTCTGAATGATGCCAGTAAGGCAGAAGAGAAAGAATAAACATAAAAGGAGCTTTAGCAATACATAAAGTACAAAAACACCATAGGAAACTGACATTTAAGCACCTGTGTGAAAATAACGTCAAGGGTCTAGTTTAAACTGGTATACATTAGGAATATTGAGAGATAAAGCCTAATCTTTCATTCTTAATTCACCTTTTTTAGTCCTCTGTATCATTAATGCAATGATCCCTTAGGGGCATTAGATAAATGGGTAATCTTGTATATTAGTAAAGGATCCAGTTTTGTTTTTACATCAATTGCAGCTTCGTAGGCAGGGTGATTATAGAATCCAGTCCTAAAGGTATTGAAACAAATTACTATAGTTTTCTATTAAAATTTACACCCAGAAACACCAGATGGAGGTTTTATTTCTGTTTTTCATTAAAAAAAAATCACTTTTGGAGATTGGTCTCAGAAATAAACCCCGTTTGTGGCTCTCATGGTGTTGTCATTATGCACTTTGAATCTTATGTTTAGACTATGGGGAGTGAGATTTAGGACTTCTGGATTTCCTCTATATTTTACTGACTCACTGTGACCTAGGCAAATCACTTAAAATGACACTCAGGTTAAAAAGTTGGTATATTTTTTTTATAAAGGTCCTTAACTATGTTATTAATCCTGTTAGAATATTAAAACAAAACAATTCCAAACATGTAATTTAAATTTTCTCTGTTCTCATCCTCCCACTCCCGACCTCTCTGTCTCTGTGGCACACCCTAGTATTTCTTACCTCACTTAAAACGGCCTAACTTCTAGTGCAAACTGTACACTTTTCAGCATCACCAATCATCCTACAAAAACAAAGCTTCCCTGCACATAAATGGGGTGCAACCAATTACATTTAGTAATTTTTTTTTATCCCCAAACTGAGAGATTTTTTTCTGACCACAGTATTTGGCTCTTTATGCTTCTTCATACTGTGTAACTCAGTGCTTAAAGTTAAGAAGTGTGGTTTTATTACTGATTTTGTAGTAATGGAACTTTGTTGATTTCTGATGACCATTTCTCCCCCTGCCCCCAGATATTCTTTTTTCTGGGATGGGCTGTAAACAGATCTCTTTTCTGAGCCTCGTACCAGTGGAAATGTTTAAACCACAGTGGAAATGTTTAAACAACACCAATAAAAAGGAAAGTCTTGTTCCACAAGGAAATAGGGGTTCACATTTAATCCACATCTAATTCTTTATTACCAGTCCTGTACTGAAAGCAGTGTCATTCAGTGGGGCCTATTAATCCTTTGGTTTTCAAGTAGGGCCTTGCTGCATGACAATGTATGCTAAACCACCATAGACTATTACCTCATTTGAATGGTTAAAGGTAGAACATACATGGGGTGTCAGATGGGTTAATGGGAGTTGTGCTCACACATTGAGGAAAGAATAGGAGAAACTTGTATGTATAGAACTTCTGCCTCCCACACTCTTACAATTCTACATCTTGTTAGCTGGCTATCGTGAAGTAGACTAAGAGTTATAACCAGTGGAAAAAAATAAAAAAATGTAACTTTAGACACCAGTAGAAAAATAAGATAATATTCACAGTTTCCACTTCTCAACATTTGTTTCAAACAGTCTAGTATATGGGGCCTATCTGATAGCACGTTTGTGACCTCAGTTCAGTTCCAAGTGGACAAGCATTCACATCATAAAACCCCCATCATAACAGGCACTAGCTGACAGCCTTTTTGCCAGTCTTCACAGAAAGACAGGTGACTGACATGGCATGGAGTCACAGATTCCAAAGCCAGAAGGGACCATTGTGATCATCTAATCTGACCTTCTGTATAACCAGGGCCCGCTCCAGGCACCAGCTGAGCAAGCAGGTGCTTGGGGCGGCCAAGGAGAAGGGGCGGCACGTCGGGCTCTTTGGTGGCAATTCGGCGGAGGGTCCCTTAATCCCTCTTGGAGGGAAGGACCTGCTGCCAAATTGCCGCCGAAGAAGAAAGAGGCGCGATGGAGCTGCTGCGGATCACGGCTTTTTCTTTTTTTCCCCCCGCCGCTTGGGGGCGGCAAAAACCCTGGAGCCAGCCCTGTGTATAACACAGGCCATAGAACCTCCCTTGCACAGGGCTTCCTTTCAAGGAAATCCATCCAGATCAGGGTTGAGGCACAGTGGCATGGTAATATAGGGAAACTGAACACATTATGTGGATAAATACAGACTTTAGCCTCCAGAGCTGTCACTTTGGCACCTGCCATGGGCACGACTTTTCCAAAATTCTCTTTCTTTATTATGCTCACTAGGGTTAGAAATGAATTCCAGGCACTGAGAACACAGAGTCCTCTCTCTCTCAGGCGCATATGAACTTAGTATTTTTAGGGAAAACATCACTTTAAACAGCAAAGAAAGATGTTGTATTCTAGGAATTAGGGTCTTTTAACCTTTTTTTTTTTATTGTATTCATGTTGTTGTTGTTCCAGACATTTCCAATTAAATATATTTTGTTTGCAATGCATGTTCTTGGATGATTTCTTAGCCATGACTCAAATGTTCTGGTGATCATCTCATGAACAGGCTTTATGATGATGTTTGATGGAAGCATTCCAATAATGTTTTTTTTGGGGGGGGGGAGAAAGCTGCATTTGAGCAAACAGCATCAGAGCAATATATAACAGTTTGCTCAAATGCAGCTTTCTCCCCCGCCCCCCCCAGTGAATTTTGTCTAAATGCTCACTGCCAGTTATGTAAAAAGTTTTGTTTTTTTATTTGTGTCCTCTTTATATGGAAATATTTGAACTAAAACTTAAAAAAAATACTGAAGTTGAAAGTTATTGCAAGATCCTATAGTTCCTATGTAAGGAATTTTGCCCGTATCTAGTTCTAGGAAGCCCTAAAATGGGATTTTGAGTGACTTTACCATTAGCTACCACAGTAAAAGCTTTGTTATCCAGCATGTTGAGAGAATGGGGGGTGCCAGTAAGTCAAAAATTCCAGTTAACTAAGAGGGAGGGAGTTTGGGTGCAGGAGGGGTTTTGGGGTGCCAGATCCAGGCAGTGTTCACCTCGGGCAGCTCCCTGCAAGCAGCGACATGTATAGAGAGGCGCGGCCAGGCGGCTTTGCGCGCCGCCCCCACCTGCAGGTGCCACCCCCGTACTGCCATTGGCCGCGGTCCCCAGCCAATGGGAGCTGCGGAGCCAGCGCTCAGGACGGGGGCAGCACATAGAGACCCTGTGGTCATTCCTCTGCCTAGGAGCATTGACCATGGCCAATGGGAGCTGTGGGGGTGGCGCCTGCGGGCAGAGGCAGCGCAGCCTGGCCACATGTCTCTGGACATGTCGCGGCTTGCGGGGAGCCGCCCGAGGTGAGCACCACCCAGATCTGGCACAACGAAACCCCTCCTGTGCCCCAACCCCTTACCCCATCCTGTACCCAAACTCCTTCCCAAAGCCCGTGCCCTGCACCCCCTCCCAAAATGCCAGTTTATAGAGCTTTCCGGTTTGTGAGTGCCAGATAACACAGCTTTTCCTGTATATGGACTAGGGTAGGAGGATATCAGAGGGAGCTATGTTCAACTTTCCCAGGTCAATAAAAGGATTACCATGATTCACAGCCTGTAACGAGGGGCAAATGGATGGACTCCTACTTTCTCATGGGGAAAATAAAAACATGACTTATTTGTTCTCCTGCACAATCACTCCTTCCCCAGCTCGTTCACAGTTTGCAATAATATGGGCAATTTGTTCATCATCTTTAATATTTCTCCTCACCTCCCCTGCAAAGTGGCTTCTGCATTTACACACACACGTCTCGGTATGAAGCTCCCACTGGTCTCCCCCTTTCCATCTTCTTCCTGTTTAGAAAAGGGGGAAAAGGTGGTGGGGGGGAGGGAAAGAAATACTTACTTTATTGTTACCACTTCCAGCCTCAGAACTCTGGTCTACAAGGGGCTGCAATTTGAACTCTCACTATTAACAAATCCCAAGGACTAAATCTGCCTACAAGACCCTCACATGTCCTTGTGACCATAAAGCCTGACTATTTTAATGCCTTCTTAGCAAGGCTTTCAGAAAAGCTAACTGAGAATGCACACACACACCTGTTTTTTGTTTTTAAATTCCACAGTGATCACTGTCACAGTTACAGGGATAGCTGCACGTCTGCCCGCTCTGAGTGCATCCCTTTGGATGTCAGCCCCCATGCCTTTACCTCTCCTGGGATGGAATCACTCGATTCTCCCACTCTTAGACCAAGCCCTGGGCTAACAGTACTTTGTATGTCGACCATGGTTACCCAGCAGATCTGGCTGGATACGCTACCTGTGATTATTATGCTTGGTAGCCTGTGACCAGTGGTGAACAGAGTTTCCAGACAGCCTTCTTAAACCAAAGTATAGTCTAATCTTGAAAGTAGGACTAAAGCTGTCACCGTGACTCAGTGGGTCACAACTGAGAATACCAAATTCAGGACAAACTGCTGAGAAATAGACACACTCCAAAACTGGTGCTTATTCTTCCATAAGATATACCAAACCACAACAAAAGTAAACTTCTGTCTCACCACATTGGCTAACAAGAGGTCAGAAATGAAGCCTCCGTAGGTATTCCAGTTCTGGATTCAATACCAAGATTTAATGATGAGTGGTTATTTAAAATCAATTTAATCAAGCAAAGGATTCTTCCCAAAGGACCAGCCCAATATACAACTCAGATATTACCCAATATTCTTGCTGTTGCCAATCCTTTAGTATCTAATATCTAAAGGTTTATTTATTAAAAAAAAAAAAAGTGGTGAGAGTTAAAATTGATTAAAGGAATCAAATACATACAACAATTGGGGAGTTCTTGCATCATGTTTGGAGCAGTGATGGAATAAACTGCTAGCTTAAGTCAAGTCTCTGGTTGCTTCCAAATAATGGGAAGGTCCTCAGTCCCCTACTTAGAATGCTTCCATTAATATA
Organism: Trachemys scripta elegans; assembly: GCF_013100865.1. NCBI lineage: Eukaryota > Metazoa > Chordata > Testudines > Emydidae > Trachemys > Trachemys scripta. The sequence continues at coordinate 21,034,689 of NC_048303.1, read as the reverse complement.
AGTCCATAGTCCAGAGGTTAGAGCAGGAAAGAGGCAAAATGGAAATGGTTTCAGGGCCTTTTATAGCTTCTGCCACATGGAGGGAAAGATCTCAGTTTCAGGCACACAAGATGGAGTTCAGTCTAGTCACATGCTCTTGCATGCTTCGATGAATCATAGCAGAGGCCGTTACCCATATTCTAGCTAGAACATCCACAGGAAGGCCCATCAGGTAGAGATAAGCCTCTTCTATGGTGCATTGCGAGTTAAGTGTTTTTCAATGGGCCATTCAACTTGAATAGTCCCTTCACACTGTGCTGGCTAAACTAGATGTAGGTACCTTGTGGGTGTTATCCAGGAGCAAACATTTGAAATACAGGTACATAGTCAATATTCATAACTCCTGATACAAAAATGATGTATGCAAATAGGATAATCATATTCAGCAAACCATAACTTTTCCATTGACACCTTACAGGACATACTTCATACAAGATTTGTTGCAATCGTATAACAGTGGTAGCAACAATCATATAACATCACAAAAGCATAAGGATTTTTAAAGAGAGAATGGATATTAATACAGAAAGTGGTCTACACATATGTCTATCTTACCTCAAGTCCTACCATCCTTGGATAGAGACCCTACACGGGCCTCACTTTTCCAGCGACCCCTCACCTCTGGGGTCTGGTTGTCAGTCTATTTCCCCTATCTTTCCTTCTGCTTGAGGGAGTGTAACCTTTTAAATCTAGACAGGGTCTTTGTTCTCAGGTGTTCACAAGCTTGGATACCCCCTTGACAAACTAGTCCAGGGAGCTCAGCAGAGGGACAGAGGCTCTTGCATTGTTGCTTCAGTGTGGACATCTTGAGCCATTTGTTTAGCCTTCTTGTTTGCTTCCCAACAGTCCTATTGATTTAACCCAGTAGTCATACAGTAGACATCCTGATAACCAGGTCAACATACAGAATTAATAAATTACTACAGAGTATCAGAAAAGTAGCCGTGTTACTACAGAGCAGCCCCACTTCTGCCACAATCATATTATGCTGACCCTGCATTCTTTATGTGGGCTAAGGGGGGAGGCCAGTTAGCCACACTGTGGGAGGACTTGGGTAATTTTGAGGTTTTGTCCATGAGCCTCATACTGGCTGGTAGCCATGCTCAGGCACTGTCCCCATTTTAGGAATTTCACCACTGCACCTTAGGTTATCCTTTTCCTCAAAGGATTTAACCGCCTAGGGCTCCCTCCTATGGCGGTCTAATCTTGATACTTGACCTTGAGGGATAATGATGCCTTCTAGTTTACTTTTCTAATTCTACTTCCATAGCTCACCATAGATGACCTCAACAGAGAGGCTGTAGTCTAGTTTGGAAAAAAAATGCTTTGCTTTCTGGCTGTATTTATTCTCGCTACAGTCCTCCTTCCCGCCTATCATGCAAATAGTGTTGTCTCAGAGGAGTCCAAGGTTCAAAGTCTTCATTCTCTCACTGCAGGATGGCTTCTCCACACTCCAGAAGGCTACACAAACTGGCACTGTCTGATAGTAAATTCTATGTGAGCAATAAGTATTATCTGCAAAGCATTTTAACAAACCTTTGTAAATCAATCATCATACTGCCCTCCACTTAGGGCACTAAGAAAATACTATTCCCCTTTGTACTGAAGGGGAGGCTGAGGCATAGAGAAATTAAAAGACTTGATCAAGACCATCTAGTGAGGCATTGGCAAACTGGGATTAAAACTCAGTAGTTTCTGCCTTCTGGTCTGCTCAGCAGACCACTAAATTAAGCTGTTTCATGTACATTGGGGTTGTAATACCTTATGTGCTGAATACAAAGGAAGTTCTTCAACATCAAATATATGCTCTTTGAAGAAGGGGGTTTAATTGTTTTTGCAAGGTACCCAGAATACTTATGTTCACTTAAAAAATAATCTAGAATAATTGACAGTGCATGCACGGTGCTTGGGAATAGTTCAGTGCTTTCCTATTTGTTTTTGTCAGAACTGCTGGAGTTATACTAAGTGCAGCCTAATTGGAAAAAAATTGAGCAGCCCAATGCTGGACTCAGGTTTGCTTTTGGGTTTCTTGCTCGGTTCAGTACTTCGTTCTTCTCCCAATAACAGAGGAGGATGAAGGTAAGAAGCAGCGGTGAAGTCTGCCCCTCATGGGAAATGCTATGATGCTTTTTTGTGTGCACGTGGACTAGCTTCTGCTGGTCTTTCAAAGCAAAGGCAATTGAACTCTCTCTGAAGCAGATTTAATTGGTTTTAAGACAGAGCAATAAAACTGCTTGACTCCACCCCGCCCCCCCCAAAAAACCCACAATAATCTTGATGCTCTTTTCCTCTTTACCTGAAAAAGGCCAGAAAAGTTTAATAGCAATAACTATAAAAAGAAAAAGGAAGTAAACAAGATGCTTATTCCCTCAGAAAGAGCCTTAGCTCCCCTTTACCTTGCTACAGTAGCACATATTTATTCTGTCTGCTTTGGCACCAGCAATTTAAATTTAAATAAAAAAAACAAAGAAACAAACAAATCACCCCCCCCCCCCACACACACACCAAGAATTTTCCCTCCCTTTAACCTTTGGTCGTTAGCCCCCACCCCCTATGGCCTCCTTTTCTTTGATGTTAAAGGAGGCCACCCTCTCCCCTTCTCCCTCTAGGCTTTAAAACTGCTCAAGCAAGTATTCTGTTCCTGTGCCTGCAAGGTCCTGCCTTCCAGCTCTATGATCCTCTGTCGTTTTTGTCTTTTTGACCTTTTGCCCAGCACACACTACAGAAAATGGTTTAATTAAAGTATCAGATGGCCTCCTCCTAATCAAATCTAATGGCCTTTTCTCTGTCCTCATCTTTTTAGGTCATTGTGGTGCCTGGGCCATTGCTGACCACGCCCTTTTCATTCATTGCTCTCCCGACTTCTGTCTTGGTTCCCTTTGGTTCCTGCTCCATCCATCTGTTGGTTTTCCTGAGAGCTCAATCCTCAGCCCCCTTCTCTCCATCAATGCTGTCTCTCAAGGTAATCTTATTCATTCCCATCTCACTTTTACAATGTGAAATCAAATGCATTTTTTCACCCAGTGTCTCTTGTCCATCTCCCTCTCTTCTATTGCTACCTGCCAATATTTTAACCCAAACTCTTATCTCCTGACTTGACTTTTGCATCTTCCTGCTCTTTGGAGTCTTGCTTCCCTAGGATCTAAGCCATTCAGAATGCTGCTAAGATCACGATCTTCTCCCATTATTCTACGGTATGTCTTGCCCCTTGTTGAATCTCTGCACTGGCTTCCATTCTTCCAAAACTGGCTTAAAACATCTTAACCTTCAGAGCACTTGTGCCTGCCTACATATCATACTGTCTACTCCTATACCCCTTCTCTTGTCCTTAGGCCCATCCAAGTCTCTCTCTGATCATTCCCATTTATTCTTTCCCTCTCTCATGTCTTTGTCACTTCTTTCTCATTACAATTTTACTACAATATGTCTTGAATAGTTTTCCATTACTACAGGACAAGGCTCCTGCCTCAAGATATTCCTACAAATATACCTATTCTGGGAAGCTTTCAAACTACACTGACCACACCAACCTTTGATTAACTTGGCATTATTGATGTTGCACTTTTCTATAGCCCCCCTCTCACAAAGCACGGATAACATTTTTTTGCATTCTCCATATATAAACTTGCTGTTTGACTTTTTGGCACTATAGAAATGATAAATAATTAGGAGTCATGGCCTTAAAGCCTCTCTCTCCTCTCTTTGTAAAGGAGGTCACCTCCTAAAGACCTGTCTCCTCCCATTTGGTAAGACTAGTGCTTGAAATCTCACTCAAGCACATTGTTCAGAAGCCATTGTGAAGATCCCTTGATATAATCAGACAATTGTCTTCTGTATGTGGGATTAGCCAACTGGGTCATATCAAATGTTGGCTTCTCTGTTCTAGTATGACACACTTGATCCAGAGGGAGGAAAACAGGGCAAACATATCTTTGGGATGTGGGACAGCCACAAGAAAATCCAGACTGTCTCACCCACATCAGAGCTGGTGACAAATCCACTAGCAGAAGACCACAGCCCTCTTGCAAGACATACCAGCTATAATTTCTAACCCCCACTTCCTTCCACCTTAAAATATTGCCTGCCACCACATTTAATATATTTTTGTTCCAACAAAAACATTTATAACATGTTTTCCAAAATGCTTAAAGTTAAAAAATAAATTAAAAAATAGAATTGGAAGAAAATTTGTTTATTGGAAAACATCTGTGTATCCTTAAAGTAACAAAATGTACAGGAGTTCATTACCTATCCATTCCTGTATTTTTATAAAGGGTTATTAGTTCTGCACAATTTTCCATTAGCATACGCATTAGAGATTCCATAGTAAATAGAGCAACTGTTTCTTTCCATGGCAAATACTGCAACTATTTCTTTTTAACTTTGTTTTTTTTTTCAATGACCTGAATTGAATTGAAACAAAACAAAAAAATAAAATGTTAAAAATATTCTATAAAAATGGTACATCTGTTAAGGCTGCCTGAGGACAAGTTGTTTGATAAATGTCTACATTTTTTCAGACATGGGAATTCTTAAGCAAAGTGGGATGCTTGGTATTTTCATTTGCATGCCAATACCCAGAATGCTCTTCCAGCTCATAGCTATTTGATATCTGTCTCTAAGCTGTGGGAAGAAAACAAAAGGTTTTGATGTGCTTGCGTTGTGTGGGCACTGAATTCTTTAGTACGGCGTAGGGGTGTTATTGTGCAAATTAAAGTGTTTTTGTTTGGGTCTTAGATGTGTTCATTGTAAGGCAGATGTGATGTAGACAAGGTAAGCAAGTGCTGATTCTAACTCCCTGTGTTAGACCCTGCTGAGTTAATCTCACGATAATAAATTAGAACTTATTGCAATATTTATTTTCAAAGTGCTGCACAAAATGTATCTAATTAACTTCCCTCCCCTTCACCCCCGGCCCATTGAGATAGGCAAGGTGGTAACCTGACAAAGAATATATCTGCAGATCAGGCCTGCTCTTTAATGTCTGTAACTTGGGCAGAATCTAAAAATAGGTCCTGTTGAGAAATAAAAGACTTTTCCCCCTTTTCTAAACAAGCAAAGACCATGCATTCACTTCTGAGAAAACAACTGAATCGCTTGGAAGCAATAAATCAAGTGCGATTGAACTTGGGGAGTATCATGTGTATTTCTTTTTGTTTAAATTACTCTTCAAATAAAAGTAAAACCTCTGACCGTCTTTTTCAGATGCTATTAATGATGAAGCAGTATATAAAATAATATATTACCAATTCCTCTGCAATGCCAAAGACATTTGTATAGGAGATTTGCCTGAGTAGAGCCTGCAGGACTGGATGCACAGGAAGTACTATTGATATAAGTAGGAAATATACTTCATTAGGAACAGCAAGACTGGCTTGCATATTTTTGCCCCTGTACTCTTTAGGCAATGGTTTTTTGACCAGAGCTTAGCTTGTATATTTATGGTACTATGTCCTCTGATATGGGTGAAAAAAAAAAAGCCACAATTTAGATAAACATGAGGGAATAGGAATTTCCATTGGCCACCTGTGTGAAATTAAGATTGTTTTCCTTTCTATGGGTCTGGACCTAAAGTAGGGTTGCCATATTTAAACAGTGAAAAAAGAGGACACTCCACGGGGGCCCCGGCCCTGCCCCAACTCTGCCCCTTCCCCGCCCCCATTCCAACCCCTTCCCCAAAGTCCCCACCCCAACTCCGCCCCCTTTCCTGAGCACCCCACATTCCCCCTCCTCCCTCCCGCCCCCCGGGCTCCGGCTGCTGCTGCGTTGGGGAAGCTGCTTCGGCCCCCACCGCGGTGGAGAGCGGCGGGAGCCAGGAAAGTTGAAGCCCGGGGAGGAGGCGGCTGCATGCTCGGATGCCGCTGCTGCCTCCGTGCCCCGGCAGATCGGGGGAGTTGTTAGCTTTGGCTTTGCTGCAGCCACTCGCACTCGGGGTCCCCTGAGCGTCTTTTCCCGAGCGCTACCAGCTTCACAGTTTGCCGCGCGGCAAACCGTGAAGCCTGTAGCGCTCGGGCAAAATATGCTCGGGGGACCCCGAGTGCGAGTGGCTGCAGCAAAACTAAAAACTCCCCCGATCTTCAGGGGCCCAGAGGCGGCGGGCGGCATCTGAGCGCGCAGCCGCCTCCTCCCCGGGCTCCAGCTGCTGCTGCGCTGGGGAAGTTGCTTCGGCCCCTGCCGCGGTGGAGAGCAGCGGGAGCCGGGAAAGTTGGAGCCCGGGAAGGAGGCGGCTGCGCGCTCAGATGCCGCTGCTGCCTCCATGTCCCGGCAGATCGGGGGAGTTGTTAGTTTTGGCTTTGCTGCAGCCACTCGCACTCGGGGTCCCCTTACCATGCCTCCCTATTTTCCCGGACATGTTCGACTTTTTGGAAATTCCTCCCGGACGGGGATTTGAGGACCAAAAAGCTGGACATGCCTGGGAAAATCCGGATGTATGGTAACCCTAACCTAAAGATCACTGGAATGAGCTTACCCCTTCACCTGGCGTCCCAGTCAAGAGCAATGACCAGATCAATGGCTTTACAACAGACTAGACCAGCTGTCCTACCTCTGTCTTAACTTCCATTTTCTCTCATTATATCCTCCTCCAGTGAACTGCATTATCAGCAGATCCATCTTTGGGGCTGTTTCCCCACTTACACTGTCCCCACAACTGTCAATTTCCCACAACTTACAGTCCCCACAACTGACTTCTGACTCTGAGAAAAACCCGTAGGCTTCTGCCAGCAGCACTTGCATTACTGTGAGTGAGCAGCAGCTCAGTAGGCCCTTCCTCTGCGTTGTCAATGGAACCTCCATCCACAAGGTGGGGGGGCAGCTTAATGAATATCTGGTTCAGCTGAAAAATGTTGACATGGAGAACCAAGGCAAAGGGGACCTAGAGTCCAACAGCTCTCAACAATTGTGGCAACAGCCACTGAGAGAGAGGAGGCAACACTGGGCAAGGGGAGGGTGTCAGAGTAAGGGAGAGACCTAGCAGCACGTCACTCAGAAATGATGCAGTTAGAGGATAGGGTGAACAAACCCCTTTGAGATGAGAGAGTAAAAGGAGGCATGGAAGACCTCCCAGTGAGGAGAGTACGGGGACAGCATGTACCTCTTGTGCAGGAAGGGAAAGAGAAGGCACGACTGGGGAGAGAACTGAATATAGGGAGCAGCACAGTAAATAAAGGGATTAGCCTTTAAGGGGAGTTATTTTAGAGTTGTACACGGGGTATAACTAGAAGTAATAGCATGGAATTAACAAAAATAAAGTTCAGGCAGAAGAAAACTTTCCAGAGTGGGAGGTGTGTGTATTAGACTCTGGTCTTTTCTTCCAAGGGTAGGTCTGCACTTACCTCCGGGTCCGGCGGTAAGCAATCGATCTTCTGGGATCAATCCCGGAAGTGCTCGCCGTCGACGCCGGTACTCCAGCTCGGCGAGAGGAGTACGCGGCATCGATGGGGGAGCCTGCCTGCCGCGTCTGGACCCGCGGTAAGTTCGAACTAAGGTACTTCGAATTCAGCTACGTTGTTAACGTAGCTGAATTTGCGTACCTTAGTTCGAAGTGGGGGGTTAGTGTGGACCAGGCCCAAGAGAAGTGGCAGAAGCCCCATTGCTAAGGACTTTCAAAACTAGACTGAATGCTAAAAAGTACCCCAAAAAGAGCCAGCCTGCAGTGGCAGGGAGAGGGTCTGGATGACCTAATAGGTCTTTTCCATTCCCAATTTCTCTGATTCTGTTAGTTATGTTCCTCCTGTGTTATGACCCTTGCACAAGTAGCTAGGCTCCACTTCTGACCCAAAGGAGGCTCAACAGTGGCCTGAAGAGCCCTAGAAAAGTCATCTCACTAAAATTTCTGAAAAATCATTGATTTGCAGTACAGCCTCTGGACACTAGAGTGAGCTGGGACTCATGGCCATTCCTTAGACTAACTCTGTCTAAAAATAAAGAGTTAGTTTTAGGTAGATCTAGTGTGAGTTAATGATGAAGGAAGATGAAAGGGCATCTACCAAATCCTTCAGACTATGGGTATTTTTACAGAATTTAGTCAAACTCAGCAAATCAAAATTTTCTATTGTATTTATGATGTACAAGCTTATAATGCACATTTTCCATGAAAAAAATCGGAGGCTAAGCTATAGACTTCAATTTTGAATTAGTGGCTTGCTTAGTGAATAAATTAAACTGGGAGTTCGATTAGAGAGAAGTGCCCTGGAAAGGGAACATATGGTTTTTATTAAATTAGCACTTTAATAAACTGCAAATGGCAGAACTCCTAAAGCGCACAATTGTATTTAATTGAATTATTTGAATAAGCACTTGCTGTTTTGGAATAAAACCTGTCTTCCTGCACCGTAAGCTATTTTGTTTCATATTTCAGTACACAGGTAATGATAGATACACTTCAAATGTTTCTGAATTAGGATTTGGTTTGGCTAAAAAATTTGGATGCACCTATGGAAATTATCCAAGCCTCATACATCTGCCAAACTGGGCTTTGATCCTGCTGCACGCTACTGCGTGGAAATAACATAACAGCAGCTTTTTCTGCAGAACCTCAGCTCTTTCAGCTCTAGACCTAGCTACAAACTGGAATCTGAACATTTCCGAAAGGCATGGTGCCAAACCTGGGGTAGGTTTACCATGAACTTCTTTAGTCTCAGTTTCAATATAGCTATTAGTGTTTACAGATTAAGAAAAACAAAACACTCCAATAACTATAAATTAAGCACATGAAAGGATATCCGTTTCTATACCTGGATTTGTCTCTAAAATAAGTCATATGTTGTATTTAGTTAGCAATTAATTTGGTGTGTTTCAGTGTAAAGGGAAAAAATGGACTTGCACTTTTTTTTGTGTGCTTCTTTATGAAGTACAATGGCAGCCTTTAAGGAGTTGTTTTAAAGATAGTTCTCTCTTTTACATTGGGAAGATTCTAATGACCGGAGAACTAGCAAAATGTTGACATCACAAGAGCCAAAAAAAGTGAAAGCTGAGTAACTGAAATTAGATGTTTAGTCAGAATGTTTAAAACCCTTTGTTTTTAATTTGTTAATATCTATTCAGCTTTATTGGCTAATTAAGCTCTAAGACTCAATACCTTTTCTCTGCCGAGAGCCATCAGAAGGCCTCCATCAACACCAGGAAATAGAATTGACATTCCTGATAATGTTACAACCAATGCCCCCCCTCAAACTCCTCCCCCCCAAAACCTAACACATCAAACCCCTTCAGATCCTCTTTATATATCATAAAGGAGGGGAAAAAGGGGGCACAATCCCAACTTCTAAAAAAATCCTTTACACACCACCTTTACAGACCCGATCCAATGCTATGAGTGCCTCCTGTGAGTTCCCCAATGTCCATTAACAGTGATGGAGAAAGTAAGATAGTGTCTCCTCACTGAAAGAACAAAGAATGTAGGCCATGCTTACAGGTGGGGGACTCTATCCTGGGAAGCAGTGACACCAAAAGAGATTTGGGGGTCATGGTGGATAATCAACTGAACTTGAGCTCCCAGTGCAATGCTGTGGCCAAAAGGCCTAATGCAGTCCTGGGACACAAATAGGGGAATCTTGTGTAGAAGAGGTTATTTGACCTCTATATTTGGCAATGGTGCAGAAATACTGTGTCCAGTTCTGGTGCCCACAATTCAAAAAGGACGTTGATAAGCTGGAGAGGGTTCAGAGAAGAGCCACAAGAATGATTCAAGGATTAGACCACATACCTTCTAGTGACTGAGCTCCTTGAGTCTATCTATTTAGCTTAACAAAGAGAAAGTTAAGGGATGATTTGATTACAGTCTATAGGTATCCACATGGGGAACAAATATTTAATAGTGGGCTTTTCACCCTAGTAGAGAAAGGTGTAACATAAGCCGATGGCTGGAGGTTTAAGCCAGACAAATTCAGACTGCAAATAAGGCATAACTTTTTAATGGTGAGAGTAATTAACCACTGGAACAATTTACCAAGGGTTGTGGTAAATCTCCATCACTGTCAAATTTTAAATTGAGACTGGATGTTTATCTAAGAACTATGCTCTTGTAATTATTCTGGGGAAGTTCTGTGCCCTGTGTTATACAGGTCAGACTAGATAATCACAGTGATCCCTTTTGGCCTTGGAAGCTAAAAGGAGAGAAGACTGGCAGTGGTGAGAACAGTGCCCTCTGCTGTTATTCCTACTGCACAGAGTGGAGGGGCACCTGTAACTTTACTTTTGCAGAGTACGGGTGCCTATTTTGAGGCCTGTAACAGAGTCCACTCGCCACTGTGGTTTTCTTTGCGTCAGGTAACTTGACCCCCCCGGCCGGGTCTCAGTCTTTTAGCCCACCCCTTCTGGAATCACCATTGTCCAAACTAAAAGTTCAGAAAACTGTCTTTGACAGAAAAAGAGCTTCCACCCTCTCAGGCTCTTCTTTAGCCACTCTCTCCCCCAGTCTCTCCCAAGCCTCCCTGCTCATTCAGGAGCCAGCGGGATCCATTTTGCTCCCTTCAGTCTCTCCCCTCCAGCCTTTCCCTAGCTGGGCCCTCTCAGTACTTAAACCTGGCTTTTTCCATACAGGAATCACCCAATTCCTCTCAGGTGAGGCCCATCCTGTAATCAGCATTGGCTGCAGGCTCTTCAGCTCATGGGGCAAGCCACCCTATTATAGATAGGGTTCAAACCTTGTATTTCAAAAAGTAAAGGACTGTTTTCCTAGCACTCCTGCCCCACCCCTCCTCTCAATATTATCATCATCAGTAAGCAGTACTTACCTACACTCGCCAGCAGTATTTCTTCCTGCTTTTCATGGCACTCAGCAAGTCCCAATCTTGTACAGAGATGAAAAAATAAAGGACATCCCTTATAATAAGGGACTCTTGGCAACCCTAGACAGGGCCATTGAATGTTGATCCAGCTAGGACACCATAAGTACATGTGTATCTGACACTATCTATTTATAATGATTGTAATAGTGGGACAGGCACAGTAGAGGTTTATATTTCAATACTGGGCATCACAACCATGTCATGAGTGGCCAGAGCTGGTCGTCATAGCCAGAGCCCACAGTCACAAGGCAGGAGACAGCTGGATCAGGATACCAGGAGGTCAGAATCAGAACACAAACTGGAGATCAAAACCCTGAGTCAGGAACCAGAGTCAGGATACCAGGAGGTCAGAACTACAAATCAAATGCCAGGAAATCAAGCGAGGGGAGCAGGAAGCACAAGGCACACACAGTCCAGAACAGAGGGGAACCCAGTTGTTCAGATAGCTTCCTGTTCCTGCTGCTGGCTTAAATAGAGCCAGGAGGCCAATCAGCTGCTCCAGGACTCCACCAACAGGACTGCAGAAGTGGCATTTCAAAGTAAGGCTGCGCTTCATGAGTCCTAGGTAAGCAAGTATCAGCAAGCTACCAGATAGAAGGTTGGTGTGTCGCTGTGTCTATAAACCCTGCAGCCCTAGGTTTGAGACCTGTGGGTTGTGACGCTGGATCTCCTTTAGGGAAATAGCTACTTATATCAAAGTATGGAGTGGTTTTGTGATGCAGTCAAATGCATATTAAGAACTAGATGAAAACTGTCACATGAATGTCGTGGATAACCATCCAAGGCAGACTTGAGCCCTAGAAGTCGATTTACTTTGCTACTATATTTATGATCATGTGCAAGAGTTTTTCATATGCTACTCCCACTGGTGTTTGCATTCACAGAGAAACAAAAGATGTGGTCTCCCTACAATCTCAAATAATTAACAACATGAAATATGGCCACATGACTCTAACAGAGGTGATCCCTCCTCCTCACCCAATTCAGCACTGATAATAGAAAATGGGCTCCTTTGTTTCCAAATTTGATCCATGGTGCATAAAACCTTGGCCATCTAAAGAGTGAAAATATTGATCATTAACTGGCTCCTTATGTGGTAATCTCAGAGACAACAACACAGCCAGCACGGTTGTCTGTGTTTCCAAACAAGTTAGCTCTTGCTGCTGGATCTTTTACAGTTTGGCTTTGACTCCACTGACTGTCATGCAAAAGAGAAGTATGCTGGGAGGAGACACCATGGGGAAAATGATATTGCATACTGTTACATTTTTAGGTAATTAAAATAAGCTTGTTTTCTAAATATTTCTCTGATGGCAGCAAATGCTTGGAAAATAAATAACAAAGAAGCATGGGAGTACTTTTTTTTTTAAATTGGAAAAATGTTTAGTAATATATTAACTCAAAAAAAATGTGTCTGTGACATTCTACTGTTAACTTATGTGTGCAATTCTCTGATGTAGGCGATGGTGTAACCACATGTATCCTGTTAAATAATAATGTGAATGCTAGCTAATCTTGTTTATGTTAAAGGCTGGATCTTGTGCCATGCTGTATGTTGTGCTGGTGGCAGTAAGAGAGTTGGAAGCTGCTGTTCCTCCCACTCCATATGGGATTTCTTGCTAGTGCTTGATAATGATAGTAGGAGATGATAGTTCCTGCATTCCATGGGCCAGATCCTCAGGAGGGGTAAATCGGCATAACTCAAATGTAGTCAATGAAGCTATGCTGATTTGTGTCCGCTGGCAATCTTGTTTCCAAGGAGGCAGTTTTCTGGTGTGATGCATCTCCGGGCTTGTCTATACTTACGCGCTGGTTCGGCGGCAGGCAATCGAACTTCTGGGTTCGATTTATTGCGTCTTGTCTGGACGCGATAAATCGAACCCAGACGTGCTCCCCGTCGACTCCGGTAATCCTGCTCGGCGCGAGGAGTACGCGGAGTGTACGGGGGAGCCTGCCTGCCGCATCTGGACCACGGTAAGTTTGAACTAAGGTACGTTGACTTCAGCTACGTTATTCACGTAGCTGAAGTTGCGTACCTTAGTTCAAATTGGGGGGTTAGTGTAGACCAGGCCTAAGATTCTCCAGCAGGCTAGCACAACAATGCGTATCCCATTACACAGTGCACTTGCCTGTACAGTTCACTTACAGGGTGGCAGGACTCTTAGATCAAAAGACATACCTGACAACATCCTTGCTTCCCTTAGCCATGTTAGCTAAGGCAGGATTTTGTCCTAAGGGTTAGGTGGTCATTAATTATTATTATTATTTTGTATTATTGCTCGTAGAGACCCCAATTAGGGATCCACATTTTACACACTTATAATTAAAAAACAGCCCCTTTCCCAAAGAGTTTCCAGTGTAGAGCATTTGTCAATTTTCTAGATTTTAGAAGGATATCGCCACATTTTTCAGTGTTTCAGTATCCAAAGCAGGCAAACACTGTTTTCACCCTGATATATACAGTAGAATCTGCTTGTATTGCTCTCTTTGGGAAACATTCTACCTGGTCCTTATAGTCAAATTGATAACAAGTTACACATGGTAGCAGACACTACATTTCTTTTCAATGGCAATGGTTCCATTAATTTCAATATTTTCAAGAGATGAAACCAACATCCAGGATCCAAACCCACCTGAACTTTGGTGTGATTGAAAGTTGAATTTGCAAACAGCCCTTATCTTTACAATGAATCAAACAAAATCCTAGACCCAAACAACCAAAGTTTGGGATGGGTTCATAACTGGGATCCCAGTTTTGCTGCTCATGTTAACTATTTTCACTGCAAATGCAAAACAACTTTCACAGTAGAGTGCTGTTTTACTTAAATTCATAATAAACCAAAAGAACACTGACCTTTGTTTATATTTGGTACGGAAATTATATCTGCATTGTATCAGCAACTGGGCTACATAATAAGTGCACTTTCTGTTTTGTGAATATCTGAGTAACACAATACTCCATTACCCTTGAATCTTTACCATCCCATTTCTGCTTGTGAGCTGGGTTATGGTCAGTCAATGTCCTTGTCTTTCTATGAAGCTTAAAAGCATTGAACAATTCCTAAATGTTTGTCCACGCTGTCTAACTGGCTCTTTGGCACTGATTCAATAGTCTGTAAAATCTTTACCTTACTGCAATATGAAAGCACAGGATTCACATGCCACATTTTCGGTTAGGTTGTTTAGAATGTGGTGAGTCATATTTGTACGGTACAGTTGGCTTTTATCAGCCTCTAATTACCTTTAAAATTGATCTTTATAACTGAAACTCAGCTGGTTCTTTTAATAAGGCCATGTTAACAAATGAGGTCACATTTTCAAGTTGGCAAGAGCCAGCCTGTTGTTTTCCAGGCTGCATATTAAAAAGTAGGTAGTAGTTCCTGCTGGCTAGGATTTTTTTTTCTGTGAAGCATATGGAATGCCCCATGGGGAAGAAGTTGCTGGAACATAAGAATTGGCATACTGGATCAGATCGGAGTCCAGCTACTTGGAATCTTGTCTCTAATAGCGGCCAGCACCAGATGCTTCAGAAGAAGATATAAGAACCCTACAATAGACAGATATGGGATATTCTGCTCCCCACATTAGGTTTCATCCTGATCTCTAATAGTTAGAAATTAGTTATAAGCCCTAAAGCATGAAGTTTAATCTCTCATCTTATTAAATGATGAAATACATCCTAGTATACTCAAGGAGCTGACTGAGTCAATATCTGAGCCACTAGTAACTATCTTTAAAAAATCATGGAAGACAGTAGAGATTCCAGAGAGCTGGAAAAGGGAATATAGTGCCAATCTATACAAAAATAAATAAGTACAACCAGGGGAATTACATACCACAGTCAGCTTAACATCAGTACTCGGAAAGATAATGGTGCAAATAATTAATCAATCAATTTGCAGACGCCTAGAAGATAATAAGATCATAAGTAACGGCATGGATTTGTCAAGAACAAATCAGGTCAAACCAACCTAATGGCTTTCTTTGACAGGGTAATAAGCTTTGTGGCTAGGGAGAAGCAGTAGATGTGGTATATCTTGACTTCAGTAAGGCTTTTGATACTGTCTAGCATGACCTTCTCATAAATGAACTAGGGAAATACAACTTAGATGGAGCTATCATAAGGTGGGTGCATAACTGGTTGGAAAACTGTTCCCAGAGAGTAGTTATCAGTGGTTCACAGTCAAGCTGGAAGGGCAAATGAAGTGGGGCCTGCAGGGATCAGTTCTGGGTCAGGTTCTGTTCAATATCTTCATCAGAGATTTAGATAATGGCATAGAGAGTACACTTATAAAGTTTGTGGACGATACCAAGCTGGGAAAGGTTGCAAGTGCTTTGGAGGATGGGATTAAAATTCAAAATGATCTGGACAAACTGGAGAAATCGTCTGAAGTAAACAGGATGAAATTCAATAAGGACAAATGCAAAGTACTCCACTTAGGAAGGAACAATCAGTTGCACACATACAAAATGGGAAATGACTGCCTAGGAAGGAGTACTGCAGAAAAGGATCTGGGGGTCATAATGGATCACAAGCTAAATATGACTCAACAATGTAACACTGTTGCAAAAAAAGCAAACATTCCGGGATGTATTAGCAGGAGTGTTGTAAGCAAGACATGAGAATTAATTCTTCAGCTCTACTCCACACTGATTAGGATTCAACTGGAGTATTGTATCCAGTTCTGGGTGGCACATTTCAGGAAAGATATGGACAAATTGGAGAAAGTCAAGAGAAGAGCAACAAAAATTATTAAAGATCTGGAAAACATGACCTATGAGGAAAGATTGAAAAAACTGGGTTTGTTTAGTCTGGAGAAGAGAAGACTGAGAGGGGACATGATAACAGTTTTCAAATACATAAAAGGTTGTTACAAGGAGGAGCAAGAAAAACTGTTCTCCTTAACTTCTGAGGATAGGACAAGAAGCAATGGGCTTAAATTGCAGCAAGGGCAGTTTAGACTGCACATTAGGAAAACCATCCTGTTAACGTAGTTAAGCACTTGAATAAATTACCTAGGGAGGTTGTGGAATTTCCATCATTGGAGATTTTTAAAAGCAGGTTAGACAAATACCTGTCAGGGATGGTGTAGATAATACTTAGTCCTCCCTTAAGTGCAGGGGACTGGACTAGAAGACCTCTCAAGGTCCCTTCCAGTCCTACGATTCTATGATTCTTCTACCTACCTCACCATGCTCGTCCCCTTCTTCCCCAACTTGTCCCTGTCCCAATTCTGTCTCTTCCTCATCCTGGCTCCTTGTCCTATTATCCTTGCCTACCCAGTCTGACTCTACACTCCTCAGGCTTCTCATTGGCATGACCCATGCATGGGCAGTCAGCCTAATGGTCAGAGCAGCAGCAGTCAGAGGCCAGGAACAGCGCTGTAAGTCAGAGCCAGAGTCAGGAACCAGAGCCAAGGTTCAGAGTCTGAGTCAGAGTCAGGAGTCCAAAAGCAAGCTGAAAGGCAGGTCCAGGACCACAACTGGCAGGGGAGTTCACCTTGTTGCACAGACACTTCTTGGAACTCCTCTTGGTCTTAAATAGAGTTCCTGGACCAATTAGGGGCCTAAAGGGAAGCTTTAAGTCCGGCTTTCTAAGGTGGTACTGCCTGTTTATTTATCGCCACAGAGTTTATACGGTAATGTATACAGCCCTATCACAGCTGCTGGGTGGCAGTGAGGAGACATCGGCTATCCCTAGGACCTGGGTTTTAGTCCCTGCAGAACTTCACATCACCAACACCTCCCATGCCCCTTAAGGGTGCTGCTGGATCATGCTCAACAGCGTGATTTTTGTGGAAGGCGTCCACAAGTTTGGATGCGTGGACATGGTCAGCTGGTTCCCAGGACTGTTCTTCAGAGCCTCTCCAGCCAATGAAGTACAATAGGTTGCCCTGCTTTATCTTGGGGTCAAGTACGTTGTGACTGCATATTATTTGTGGTCCTGGACACATACCAGCAAAGGTGCTGGTTATTTTTGATGGGGGAATGGATTTTCCGTGTAAGGTTTTAGGAGAGATGTTTGGAATACAGGGTGCAACTTGAGAGATTGAGACAGGCAGAATTTGAAGGTAACGGGATTTATTTTTTTGACAGATGTGGTAAAGGCCAAGGAACTGGTGATCTAGATCACAGGAAGGCTGGTTGGTGCAGAGGTGTTTCATGGATAGGCACCCTTTTTGGCCTACTGAAAATGTTGGTCTCTCTCATTGTCGATGGTCTGCATACTACTTGTAGGCCTTCTTTGCTTCCTTAAGGTGGCTTCTTAATTTCTCTTGGACCTGGTGAATCTGCTGAATCCAGTTGATAGCTGCCAGGTTTGGGGAGGCCAGAGGTAATGCCGGGTGAACTGGGGGTGGAACCTGTAATTGGCAAAGAAAAGTCTCTGCCCATTGGAGACATGATCGGTGTTGTTATGTGCAAATTCCGTATAGGGCCAGTTATTCTGCTGATAACTGACAAAGCACCATAGGCATTGTTCTAGTATGTGGTTTAGCCTCTCTGTCTGGCCATCTGCCTGTTGGTGGTATGTTGAAGAGGTGTAAGCATGGACCCCTTGAAGGGCCTCACATCAGAAGCACAAGATGAACTGCAGGTCTCTATCCAAAGTGACACAGTTTAGAAGCCATGGAGGCAGATGACGTGTTCCACTAGGAGTTGGGCCATTTCTTTGGAGAATGGTAGGTGGGTGCAGGGGCAAAGTGTGCCATCTTAGTAAATTGGTCCATGACAGTCAGGACTAACATGTGGCTGCTGGACTCAGAGAGTTTGACGATAAAATCCAGGGTGATAACAGCCCAAGGCCTGGGCCAGCCCTTCACGGGCAAGAGAAGGCAAAGGGATTTGTTGCACAGTGTCTTGGTGCTGATGCACAAGTCATAGGAGTCAACATAAGTCTGTGTATGGCTTACATCCAGGGCCACCAGAAAAAAATGGGAGACTATGTGATAGGTTTTAAGATGACTGAAATGGCTCACTAGGGGAGAGTCATGGCACAGACACAGTGCCTCCACTCAAGGGCATCCCAAAGGTACATATATTTGTCTATTTACCTCTCATATGTAACGTTGTCACATGTAGTGTTGTCCTTTGTCTCTGTCCCTAGCTCTTTGGGAGAGACCCCCATTCCTGAGGCTGAAAATTATTAGATCTTAAAGGATGGCATTGTTAAGAAAGTTACAGGGCTTGAGGATGTAGGACAGTTCCCTGCTAGGCATTTCTTGGCCTAAGTAATATTCCACCTTTCTAGATAGTGAGTCCACCTTCTCATTCCGGGCCTCCAGCCGGTAAGTAATGATATAGTCAAAGAGAGAGAAGAACACTGCCCACCTGACTTGCCTCTGGTTCAGTACTTTGGCCTTGTGTAGATAGTCAAGGTTTTTGTGGTACCGGATACTGGGTTGCTTCAGGGTAATGACACCATTCTTCATAAGCGGCTTTGGTTGCCAGGAGTTCCTTATCCAAGATCTCAAAATTTTGTTCTGTGTGGCTGAGTTTCCTGGAGTAGTAGACACATGGGTGTAATAACGATTCCGGACCATGTTGCTGAGAGACCACTGCTCCTATTACTGTGTTAGACATTTCAATTTCCACAATAAAGGCCTGCGTTGGGTCCAGGTATACCAGGATGGGGGCAGTGGCAAAGGTGATCTTCAGTCATTTTGGGCTTTGTGGGACCAAATAAATCTGGCATTTTTGCAGAGAAGGATGGTCATGGGCACTATTTGCCCTGAAAAATCTGAAATAAACACTGATAGAAAATGAAGCCTAAGAAGCATTGTAGACTGGGGGTACTATGTAGAGTGGTTAACTCTGATTTAGATATCGCATAGATTCAACCATAAGGGGCTATTGCCCCATGTTGCAAATCTATTCGGCAGTTGTAGCCCCGATGTGGGGTAGCATGTCTGCATTCTTTTTCTCAAAAATGGCCATGTACTCTTGGTATTTGACAGGGAGGTAGGGGGACAATCCTGAGGGCAGCCCCATCTGACCTACCACCAGAGCCCAGAGTACCCTTGAAGATGACATTGCCTTATACTGGAAGGGTCTACCTGGATCTGAAGAACCATTGTCAGCCTTGCACAAAGGATATGGGGGTTATGGACAGCCAGCCGTGAGACACTGAGAATCAGGGGGAAATGCGCATAATGGATTGAAACAAATGGCAGTGTCTCTCAAGTGTCCTTAGATAGTGATTTCCAGGGGTTCCGTCTCTTCTACCACTGGACCTGAGGACAGGAAGGACCCTCCTATCCTGTCCACAAGGTCTGGGGTAGGTTTTGGCTGTACAGGGATTTGCAGGACTAAACCATGTTGATATCGATAAAGTTATCAGCAGCACCGGAATCATTAAGGGCCCATAGCACAGATATTGGAAGGCTCTCGTTCGGAATGCATGATTGTATCATACTTGAAAGTGTGGTGAGGACCCATGTGGCCCAGGATGCATCCCAGTCAAGATCGGGGAGGTGGGCTGTCCCAGGCTATAACCCCTTGGTCACACCCACGCCAAGCCCGTCTACCAAGCCTGAGGTTGGTCATTTCCCTGATCTCTCCAGGCTGGTGTTCGCAAAGGGCAGGCAGCAGAGCATGACCTGGTTCAGAGCAATAAAAACATAGGTTATTATGCCAGTGTCACTCCCTCTCCTGGGTGGTCAAATGCCAGCAAGCTAGATCAACCTACCTGGGCTCAGGGGTCCGTGGATGACACTGTGGGTAGGACAACTGCAATACCCCTTTTTTCTCTCACGCAACCTGTTGTCAATACAAATAACTAAGTTAATGAAGGCATCCAAGCTTGTAGGATCTCTATTCAGGCCAGTTCATCCTTGACCTCATTCTGGAGCCCACACTAAAACTAATAAAGCAGGGGCGCCTCATTCCATTCCACATCAGCAGCAAGCCACCAAAACCAAACGGTGTATGGTAGCCGGGCCCTGTCCCTGTCAGAGCTTCTGTACGGCGGCTTCAGCTGAATGGGTGCAGTGGGGGTCATCGAAGATTGTCGAGAATGCTTGGAGGAAAGTGTTCCAGTCTGACAGCACCAGCCTGTTTCATTCTAATTAGGGGGAAGGTCACCAACTCCCAGTATGCTTGCCCAGTTTCAGCCTGCCCCTTCCTAGCCCATCTGCTAGTGCCAGCCTCCCTGCCCAATCAGTCCCAGCTTCTCTCCCTTCTCCAGTCCCAATCTCACTAGACTTCTTGTCTCAATCTACTACTTTCCCTCTCCCTGGTCCAGCTCTTGTCCCCTCTGCATTTAACTCCAACAGCTTCCTCCTCCATACTGTCTAGGTGCCAGTAGTGGGGGGTCATCCTAGTGCCTGGCCTGGAACAGTTGGGAGCAGCCATTACAGGGAAAGTCTGGCTTTACCTCTGTAGTCCTGGAGTCCCTGCTCCAAAGCTTGGGAGCGCTTAAGCTGTTCAAAGAAAAGGTTGCCGGAATTTAACATGGCAAACCAACATATTTTTCCCTAGTCTCACTCTTGGGCATGGCTGAATCATTTTGGTTGAAAATTTCAGAATAATTCAGCCTAAGGTCACCACCTGGCAAGGAAAATTTCAGCCCAAATGGTTAAAATTTAGCTAAGTTATAGGCAACTGAATACTGGGTCTTATAATGAGACGTATCAGACCACCTTAATAATAGGCAGTGCTATCAACCCACCTATAATACTTCAGATATGGAATGATCATCACTGCAGTATCTACTGAAGTCAGGACTTTAGTCTGTAGAGACAACTAGTACCTTCTTTAACCTCCATGTGTTTGGAAATGAAAGGCAAGACATGGAAAAGGCACAATAGCAACTGAAGACATGCCTTGACTATAGAGATACAGGTGATAATTTTCCTTATGAATATTAGCCATTGGAAGGGATAGCAACATATGCAAAATCCTTTACGTGCTTTGTAATATTCCTCTAGGTGATTATTTCCATTTGGAAGAGGTGGTACTACTAAAGAGGAATGAACTTCAAATGGAAAAATAATTATATGTACACATTTTCCTACTTTGAAACATTAAAAAAGATGCTTTGGCTCATCCTCTTTAGGATTTACAGTCTTCCTTCAGGCAGTTAATAAGTCTTAGCGTTTCTGAAGCTGGTGATGAATGACTAGAAACTGAAAGTGCTATAAACAAAATTTGACAATTTTAGAATCATCATAAAAATGAAAAACTATTCCTCCATGTTTTCCCAGTGACATCTGAGTAAGGTAGATAGAGTTTAACATTCATGCAGGATACAGTATAAATTGGAAAAGGACCAAGAAATGTAATTCAGACGTATGGTCCTGATGGAATACTACTGCACAATAACGTTATTCGCAAAACTTCAGCAACCACAAATGATCGATAGCATATTTTCAGGATTCTCTAATAAGATATACTGGGCCAGAATTATCCCTGCCATAATTCCATTGAGTAACAAGGGAAGGAGAGAAAATACCCCTGCTACCCTATCAAGGAAAGGCTAATGAGGTATCCCTGGTTCCAGGACTGGTTACTGTTGCCCAGCAGACAGTGAAGAGGAGCCAGGCATGCTACAGGTATTCCCTGATGGAAATGAAGAAATGGATCCAGATCCCTAGCTACAAATGCAGAGGGCACATAACAAAGGAGGGGGCGTGCTCTACCCTAAATTGGAGCAGTCTTCATGCTGCTTTAAGTTGCACTGGCTGCCAGCAACAGACAGAAAGAAGTACAACAGTTATGCCTCCTTCCCCAGCCACATCCCCTATCTGATAGCCAGAAACTGAAGTCAAAGGGAGTTTTGTCATTTACATCAATAGCAGCAGGTCTCATAGACAAAGGCCAGAAGGGACCACCATGATCTAGTTGTTAGAAACTGGCTGGCTGGTCTAGTTGCTAGAAGCTCAGTCTTAAAAAAAGTTAGGTTTTTTTGCCCCCACTACTCCCCTTGGAAGGCTGTTCCAGAACTTCACTTCTCTGGTGGTTAGGAACCTTCATCTAATTTCAAGTCTAAACTTACTGATAGCCTGTTCGAATCCATTTGTTCTTGTGCCAACATTAGGCCTTAACTTAAATAACTCTTCTCCCTCCCTAGTGTTTATCCTTCTGATGTATTTATAGAATCATAGAAGATTAGCGTTGGAGGAGACCTCAGGAGGTCATCTAGTCCAACCCCCTGCTCAACAGAACCCCAACTAAATCATCCCAGCCAGGGCTCTGTCAAGCCAGGCCTTAAAAACCTCTAAGGATGGAGATTCCACCACCTCCCTAGGTAACCCATTCCAGTGCTTCATCACCCTCCTAGTGGGCCTGCACAGACAGGGAGCCAATCAGGGAAGGCCTTATAGGGTGCCGATCAGGGCCCAGATTGGAGGGAGCCAATCAGGGCCAGGCTCAGCCCTATAAGAAGGCTGATCAGGACAGGAGCAGGCAGTCTGTCCCAGGCCTTTGAGAGGGGAAGGTCTGTCTCCAGGCTAGGAGACTAGCACCCGGGACAGCGCAGTACTGGGCAGGCCTGGGGGAGCAGAGGGTAACTCCAGCCTGGAGTCTGTCAGGCTGCAGGCCCTGAAGGGAAGAGCCTAGCCGGTGCTAGGGGCCGAAGGGGAAGCGGCCCAGGGATGTGGACAGACGGAGGGAGAGAAGGAGGGTAGGATGGCTGCCACTAGAGGGTCCCTGGGTTGGGACACAGAGTAGTGGGCAGGCTTGGGTCCCCTCCTTTCCCCCTTGCCTTGCACCCGGCCGACGGAGCAGCCATCTAGAGCTGCACCAACCCCCTGCCAAGAGGGGAGTAACTTTGAGGGTGCAGTTGGCCACATTGGCCAGGATGCAGAGAGGCAGCTGATTGATTTCCACACACCCCCCCGGAAGGGGGTGAGGGTGGACTAAGGGGCACTGCTGGAGGGCAGTGGCTTGAAGAGGATGCTGCAAGCTTGGGAGCAATGCAGGTCTGAACACGCCAAAATGAGAGCGAGATGATGGACAGGACACCACCAGGAGGGGGCGCTCCACTGGACAGAGTTAATTCCCAAGACAACCAGTAGGAGGCGCCAGGTGGTGAGTCCCAACCCCATCACAATCTGATAATAATTTCTCACTGTTATTCTCTCCACGAAGGGGAACTTGTACTGTTCAGAGTAGTTGGTATTATATTCTTCCAATCCTCTAGAGAGATTTGCTGGTTTATTTTTTCCCAACCTTTGTTCATTTTGTCAATATTACCTTGTATTTCTGTAGCAACGAGTGCATCTGGGGTTTGATATCCATACAGATATTTAAAGCATTATACATATTTAACTTGCTCAAGAGGAGAATGCCTGGGACAACGTATTTGCTCTTGACACTTAAGAAACTGCTAAGATAGCAGCTCTGAAAATACCAAATAGACTTGTTCAGTGATTCTTTCAACCTTCTCCATACTGTAAAAGGATGCCCTTTTATACACCCTGGAAGCCCTCTCTCATGTAGCTGGGACTACTCCATCATCCATTTAGTAAATAAGGGAGGAGTAGGGTGGTTGCAAACCCCTGACACCTGTTTGTGACCTCCCAGCTGAGAACTCATGACTTAAATGGACATAGAGAAAAAGTTATGTAGGAGAGGAAGGCAGAGTAATCTTGAGGTTAAGGCACAGCACTGGGAGGAAGAAGATCAAAGTTATTTCCCATGTTCTATCCCAGGCCTTTGTGTGACCATGGTCAAGCCACTTAACCCTCTGTTTCCCCATCAGTAAAATGGAAATAATTATATTTACTTACCTTTCTAACCGGGTTGTTGTGTTGTGAGGCTTAATTTGTTAATCTGTCAGGCACTTGGAGGTATGCAGATAGAAGTCCCTGTAGAACCACAAAATATTATTTATTATTATACATCTACATTTTCTAATTTGTTTCATTTAATTTTCTGGCATGACTTTTGTCCCTCATGAGATTTTATGCTGCAGTATCTTCTTTTAAAATCTTTGTTGCATTTTACTTATAAATATAAAAAAATACAAAAAGATACACCAAGATATATAATGAACCAATAACACATCCATAAGGTACAATATAAAAATAAAATAAAACTGTATAGGAAAACAGGGAATGAATTTAAAAATCCCGAAAGTAGGAATTTATTTGCACTACAGACAATATTAAGTTCTTTCATCTTTTCAACCTCTAGGGGGAACTGTGTTTTCAGCAAACCCTCCCCCAAGAAGAATTTTCTTAATCTAGAGCAGGCTTCAGAAACTGTTAATGTTAG
Organism: Trachemys scripta elegans; assembly: GCF_013100865.1. Taxonomy (NCBI): domain Eukaryota; kingdom Metazoa; phylum Chordata; order Testudines; family Emydidae; genus Trachemys; species Trachemys scripta. The sequence continues at coordinate 21,010,645 of NC_048303.1, read as the reverse complement.
CTGGAGCTTAATTTAGGAATAAAGCCTTCCAGAATAAAAAGCACAATTCACAGTAATGCTTTGAGTTGGAACAGTGATTCTAATCTTGATTTGTATGCATGCTATTCTGGGAGGAAAATACTGTTTCCATAATTACCTTAATCCTAAAGGGCGAGATTCCGAAATCCTCACTCTTATTGTAGCCAATGGACATTTTGCCTGACAAAAGATTCAGACTGTATGAGTTGGTCCTATTAAAAACATGTATGTAGTTGAAAGAACTAATGTCTGCTCACTGGAAAAGAATTTTAGATTTACAACCCTGGAAAATGTTTGCAGCCGTACTGTATTTGTACTCGTGACAAGGTAGATGTAATTTGGATCAACAATAAATTGTTGCACATAAGCTTTTGACTCCAAAAGATCCTTGTGCTCTAAGGGCCTGATCCAGAAATGTTTACTAAAGCCAGACTCCCACTAGTTTGAATGGCAGTGTTCATGTGCATAAGGGCTGCAGGTTGGGTCCTAAATCCAAGTCTGTATCTATGTATGAAAACTGGCCTTCAAACCTGGTATTTTCCAGTCTTTTTTTTTAATCACTTTTGTCCTGTATGCTGAGTAGTACCTTATTCCCTGAGGAGTAGTCAAAATGAATAAGGATGGCAGACATGTGATTTGTTTGCTTATCTTTTCCTTATTGACACAATTCATGCTAGTTGAAATAAGATGGCTCTCAGACAAAATGCAGCACACAGAAATGAAAGAGAGATACATTTTGAAAAAAAATCAAAGTGGTGTTGCCAGGTGGCAGTATCATAAACAGACATAGGGTCAATGGAAAGCAGTGGCTGGAAAGGAAGGCAACATACAAAATGATCTTCAGTAGGGTGGATGTATCTGTAAACTTTAAAATCATTCTGAAACCAAATTAAGTAATCAAATAATATTTTAAATGCACATTTTTCAGGCAAGTTACTTGTCTTTGAATTTCTACATCTTATTTTTGACTGATCTCCATTAGATAAATATTCCAGGAAAATATTCTGGTGAATTTTTGATTAGTTGATTAGTTTTGATTAGAAAGAAAATTATTTATTGGACCTTTTAAATTCTATTGCTTAGTTTAATTGCATTAAAAGCATGTGCAGTTGCCTCTTGGGTTTAATTCAGACTTCATGTGCTCTTAAAGATGAACAGCTGGGTTCCACTAGGAACCAAAGTTTCCAATTTATATTCTGTATAGTAAAGGCAGCAACTATTTGTTTATATACATTGCCCTGACAGTGACCTCAACCCTGAGTTAAACAGACCCCTTCTGTAAGGTGAGAAGCAGTTCACTCACCCTACCAGTTCAACCTTGGGCCTCTCATTATAAGCATAAAATGTCAAACTGTGCAGGATTACTCTGTGTGTGCAGACGTGGACCACTGACCATTATGGAACATGCACAATCCACAGATTTCACAGTTGCAAGTGATGAATGCAGTTAGTCCCCCTCTCCATTCTATTTGTATCCTCCTTCACTGTATAATTTTTAACTCTTTTCAGTATTTAATGTTGAGAATAGTTTCTTATTCAGAAAACAATCATCCATTTTCAAGTGGCATTTCCGAAATTTCTGAAGTTATAGTTGCTTTGTTTGTAATACATATAAAAACAAGTGTTTTTTTTCTTACCATGGGAAATAGCTAAGTAAATTAGTCAGAGTGGTGCCCAGACTATTTAACAAGTGAATTTTTCACACCCAAACAGTGTTAAACAAACACAATTCTCTGAATACAAGCTCTTTCCAATGAAATAATTGAAAAATGAGTTTTGTTTTGCTTTTAATTACACACATTTACTGGGGCACACAGTCTTCTGCAGAATTAAATTTTGCTGGTTAAGCCCAGCCTGTAATGACGGGCAGTGCAAAGCTGCTCTGTTCTAGGGGCCACACCAAGTGGCACAATGTCTCCCAGAGCTCCACAGTTGCATGGGGGCAGGGGAGGGAATAGGAGTGTTTATGCTACATACCTTTAAATGGGGTGACCAGATGTCCCGTTTTTAAAGGGACAGTCCCGTTTTGGGGGACTTTTTCTTATATAGACGCCTATTACCCTCCACCTCCTGACCCGTTATTTCACAGTTGCTATCTGGTCACCCTACCTTTAAAGGAGGCAACGTGCTTCTCACTTGCTGCCGACCAGCTCTGCTAGAGTTTGTGGGGCGCAGCCGAAGTCCTACCTACTCCCTGGAAGTATCCTCTGGGCATCCCTGAGTGCTAGTGTTTCAATTATACCCCTCCCCATGAAGGCTGTGCAGAGGAGAAGAGTTTCTTACCCTCCCCCTCCCCGAGCCACAGAGCAGCCCGTGTTAATGTTGGGATAGATTCTGCTAGCTTTTCCCACATTGGTAGCCCACTGCTTTCCATGAGCCTGCCTGCGGAGTAAGTAGTATGAATCCCGCGCGTACACTGTCCATCACCCAGTCTCAGGCTGAGTTGCACGTTACACTTAGGAGTTGTTCCGTTCAGTGTCAACGGGCATGCTCGTGCACTAAGGTACCACTCCGGCACACTCGGCGCAGGGACAACCCGCCAAGGAGAATACTGCTGGATTGTCTGGGATTCTGCGGGGGGGACAGCTACTGTGTCCTCTCCCAGCACGCGCGCTTTCTTCCATTGGTGCAGAATAGCCGCACGGTGCTTTTGCCCAGAGGGGAGCTAGGAACGCTTCCCTTTCAGCAGGGGCAGCAGCGTTAAAAGAGCGCCCCACCCGCTGTTGCACGAAAGGGCTATTTTAAGTAGGTTTTTTTTTTTTTGGGGGGGGGGGAATTCGTTCATTCGGAGGGCGGCTCCCAATCCTGCAAACCGAGCTTTTAAAACACGCTCGGTCTCTTGCACGGCCGCAGGTCGCTCCGCATCCAGAGTTAAAGCATTACGTGTTATTCGCTGCATCCCCAGCTCCTGACTGTAAACGGGTCTTTTGCACGCCGTGTTGGGACACGTGCACGGTGAAGAAAAAAAAGAACGATCGCATGGAGGAGATTTTCAAAGTCCGGATTGCACGGGTGAGCGCGACTTCTCAGGCAAGCAACAGCCGAGCGGGGTCCTTTTATTTCCTACCCACCTCTCCCCTTGCTCCAGGTTTGCAGCGCCCTTTGCAGCCATTGCTCATCAGAGCGCCCCTGGGCGAGATGTGGGTTGGTTACAGAAAGAGGGGCGGTGGGGTGGGGGGGCCGGGATTTTGTTTGAGGGGGAGGGGGCGGAGGGGCGGATCAGCCCTGCAGGAATGTTAATGAACGACTCCTCCCCAAACACAAACCCGGCCTCGCAGCGCCATGTGTGGCAACAGGCGCGTTGGCTCCCACACTATTTAAACAGAGGGCTATAGACCAGCGAGGATCAATAAGATCAGCCAGGAGGCAGAGCGTGGGGGAGGAAGATGCCCCACCAATAACAAGTTGCTGGGACAGTTAGTTAACCTGCCAAACACCCTTAAAAATCAGCCACCCAACAACCGAGAGAAAACCAGCAGCTCCCTCTTACCCCACGGGCTGGTGATCTCTGTATTAAAGTGTGCAGGGGGAGGAGGTTGGTAGCACTCTCTTGTTCTGTGCAGGGCACACAGGGGGACTCGGAGGCAGCGGCGAGAGGGGGGAGGGAGCTCACGGCTATTGAAACAATGCCATCCTTCTTCTTACTTAGCGTCCCCTGCATCCTGGTGGCTTGGATGCTCCTGGCAAGCAGCAGCAGCAGCAGCCCCGACGAGGAGAAGCTGATCAGGGTCCTGGTGCTGCTGCCCAAGGACAACTCCTACCTGTTCTCCCTGGCCAGGGTCAAGCCAGCCATCGAGTACGCCGTGCGGAGCCAGCAAGAGAACGGGACCTGCCTGCCGGGCTACCGCTTCGAGGTGATCTACGAGGACTCCGAGTGCGGCAACCGGGCGCTCTTCAGCCTGGTGGACCTGGTGGCCCTGAAGCAGCAGAAACCGGACCTGCTGCTGGGGCCCGTCTGCGAGTACGCGGCTGCCCCGGTGGCCCGGCTGGCCTCCCACTGGAACCTGCCCATGATCTCGGCTGGGGCGCTGGCCACCGGCTTCAGCACCAAGACGGGCGAGTACTCGCACCTGACCCGGGTCTCGCCCGCCTACTCCAAGATGGGCGAGATGTTCCTGGCCCTGTTCCGGCACCACAAGTGGAGCCGGGCCACGCTGCTCTACAGCGACAACAACCAGGAGCGCAACTGCTACTTCACCATGGAGGGGGTGCATGTGGTCTTCCAGGAGGAGGCGTTCCCCATGGCCGTGCACAGCTTCGACGAGAGCGGCCGCTACTTGGACCTGGACGAGATCGTGCGCTCCATCCAGGCCGGGGAGCGAGGTGAGTGAGCCAGGGGCAGCACGGGCACCCGCAGGGGCAAATCCCTCCTCCCCCTTACCCCGATCACACCCCGCCAACCCCACTGGAGCAGGACACCCGCCCGAACCTCCCCTGCCCGGAGCATCCCGCCCCAGCCAGGCTGTAGCCCGGCTGCGCCCCTCTGCGTTCATCGCCTCCCTCCAGTGCCTCCGGGTAGAGCTTTGTCCAAACCAGCCCACCCGTCTCCGCTGAAGGAGCCTTGGCCAAATCATCGCCCACCGGTGGAGTTTAGTTAAATCACCGCAGTCCCCTTCCAGCCCCGCATCCCCGCAACCATGCACCCGCCGTAAAAACCTGGCCCAAGCGCTCCCTGCCCAAAGCCCTGGGCCAGTCTCCCAGAAAGCGCCTCGTGGGTGGAGAAGCGTAGTGCAAAGCCCCCTCCTGTGGCCGTGCGGAGGAGCTGTGGCTTAGCTGCCGGTCCAGCCCCAGTTCGCCGCCGCCGCCCTGCAGCCCGCTCCGCCAGCGCCGAACGGGTGTGAGACGCTGTCAGGTCAGCGTCTGCAAAGCAGCACCTCGCACTGGTGCCAATGGCTACGCAAGGTAGCAGAGAATCAATCTCCCGGTGTCTAGTAGAGCAGATTTCCACGGCCAGTCAGTCCTTCCCATAGTGATCTGCATAAATGGGGACCAGAAGCCTCCCCCTTTAAAGCAAAGAGACATTGTTTTAAAGCTGGGGAACGTCTGATAAAGCCCTGACTGTGTGCAGCTTGTGAAATGCGGGCACTGGGGGCGGGGGAGGGTCTTCAAATCCCCTTTGTGTGGAAAGTCATTGCAATAGGATTACTATGCCCTGATGCCACCGCGGTTTATGCCCACGTTGACTGCATGTAAACGGGAAACATTCAGGGGATTCCTAGCTTGCAAAACATGCCCAGAATTCACCCAGCCAGTGGTTTGTTGAACGCATTCACAGTCCCATTAAGTAACGCCATCTCCCATATACGCTGTGCTCCTGAGTGCTCTCCAGTTTCCTTAGCTGGGAATGAGGGTGTGCAGCGAGCTGTATTTTTTCCGCCATGCAGTCGTTCTAGTGCTGTGCACCTGAACTGGGGGAGATGGAGGGCGTAGGTGCAACGTGTTGACAGAAGCAGCCGGTGTATCAGCACGAAACACAACCCTCCTCTTTTGCAGCTTGTCTGATCCGTAAGGCAGCTAGTGAGACATAGCCATTAATTGTAGCTGCCTGCATTCACCTGGGGCGACACTGCTAATCTGTCCGAAAGTAAAGCAAACTCATCGCGGAAGTAACACGGTGAAATGTATGTGTGGTGGTAAAGCAGGTTTGCGTATCAAGGCTCGGAAGCAGAATAATCCGAAATTCAAAGCAGTATGCGCAAGAAATGATGAATAAACATGACTATGAAAATGCACAGGATGAGATCAAACTTTGGTCCAGAATGACTTAAACTTTGCTGTTTATCGCCTGTTGCAGCTAAATCCTCGAGTATCTTTTTTTTTTCAGCTAGCTCTTTGCATGTTTTGCATGCTGCGTGCATTTTCTGTTTTAGAGAGGGTATTAGTTATGTTTCCTCAGGTATATAATAGCAAACAACATGCCAGAGTTTTTTTTTTCCTAGCGCTTCTTAAAAATGTGTTAGTTGTGCATAGAGATAAGTAAGAGATTTTCTAGGCAATTTTGTTGTGTATATTGTGCTGCAAATATTTCATGTTCTGTGCTTTCAAGTGGCCACTCACAGTATCGGCAGGGTAGATCTTTTGTGTCGTTTCCTGTTTTTATTCAGATCGGGAAGTTTTCTCCGTTCAGGTCTCACACTGATGGCTTTTAGGCTTTTAGTTCAGCACTGCGGTAGCTATCAAAGGAGCCAGTTATGCAAGTGGTGGGGGTGGGATATACACTGCAGAAGCTTTACACTGGCTCTGCTGTTACTCATTGCATATGTATGTCATCTGTTATGCAGAGACATCTCAAAGGGCAGATTTCACTGTTGGTCTGGGGCACTTAAAGACTCATTGACTAATTCTGATTATGGATCTCTCACACGCACACAGAGAGATAGTATACCAAATAATCTAAATGCCAGAGTAAAAGAAACATGGAATGCTTGTGTGGTGTGGTGGAGTATGAATTACATGTGGTTTCTGAGTAACCTGCTTAGAACTTGTAGGGAATTCTCCCTGAAATAATTAATGTGGACATATAGTTCCTGTAAGGTTATATTTAAAATATATTGAGTCTTGCACCTCCTTACACCAGGCTGAATTTGGCCCAGCATCTGAGCTGTATGGTATTTTGGCTAATCATCCTCATTAGCAGGGATTAATGCAGATAAGAGTAGTTGAGACCCTGGAGGTACTGAGAGAGGGAGGATACTTGAAAGGGATAATATTTTGCCCAGCTGACTGTCACATGTTGAAAAGTTTGGGCATGATTCTGTTCCCATCCCAGTGAACCCACTGACTTAGATGAGAGCAGGATCAGCGCCTTTGGGTGAAATCCTAGTTCTATTGAAATCGATTTGAATTTTGCCGTTTACTTCAGCAGGGCTAGGATGTCACCCGTTTGTATTATGATGCTCTTTATTTATAGTAGAAATCTGATTTATTTCAACAAGCTGCATTGCTAGCAAGAGAAAACACATGCATCTGCCAAACCACAGATTTTTGGATTGGACAGCAGACCTGTTGCTTATCCTGCAAGTTTTTGTTTTAGTGACTCTGCATATGTTCAAAGGTTGAGCAAAGAAGTTTTCCTCTCATCCTGCTAAGTCTTACCATGGAGATTTCCTCCCCCCTCCTTCCATTTAGAAGCCCCGTTGAGTATTGCATAAATAACAAACATTTTGTGGAAGCAGCTAGCAGCGGAACGTGAATTCCTCACTCTTGCATGTGTGCAGTAATTTTGCCACCAACTGTTAGCAAAACAACAGGGAGATAAGTGGCTTGTAAAACGTCTTTAAAAAAATTACCCTTAGGCTGGATGAATTGATTATATATCATATAATAGCAAAAAGCGTGAAACATAATAGAACAACCCACCTATTTAGAATGCACTGGATTAATTGCAAACCTGAATTAATTACTTAATGTATTTATTTGGTACATAAGCATATTAAATGACATTTCCCTGCTACAGGCAATGCTAACCATGGAAATTTTTGTTAATTGCTTGTTGAAAAGAAAAACAACCAAAAAAAAAAGCAGAAACATGTCAAAATATTCCAAGCATGCACTGTGCATTAATTGATAGTGGATCAAGTTAAAGAAACTCCTTCCCTAAAACTGACTGGAGATTTAAATTTAAAAATATGCACTTAAAACTATTTTTGTAACTCCCAGTTAAATAGAATCCTATTGAGTGAGGTGTTTTTTTTTTTTTCAAAACTGATACAAATCACGCTCCATATAACCCCAATGCAGTCACTACATGGTACATTTGTATTGATGCAGTGTATATATTTTAGCACATGGTATATTTGTATTGATGCAGTGTATATGCTTTAGGACTTTGCACTGGTGATATAAAGTTACACTGGTGTGAATTTCCTGAACTCACAAGGCCTATGAGATAATTGGTACCAACTGATGGATTTTTAATCTCATTCAGGAGAGCACTTAAGCAAGTGCTAAAGTTGAACAGAGGAATTTAAGCACTAGTTTAAGTGCTTTCCTGAATGAATAAGATGCAACAAATAACAGCTAGCCAAAATAGCCAAGCAGAGAAAAGCATTTTTAATGAACATAAGGTTTATGTCTCTGCTTTGTTTTCTTGATGATTAAAAGCATAATAATTCTATTTCAATAAGAAAAGTGTTAACCTGTAGCAAATGGAACTTGATTTCTTTTCTAATCTCTTCCTAATTTCATTATATAGCCACATTTTATTTTAACAAAGGGAATGGCGTTCCCTTCCTTCAACTCACTTATCTTCAGTTTCATTCCTGTTTACAAGGGGAATTGCCATAATTTCTCAGAGGATTATACTTGCAATTGATCGTTGCTTAATTTTTCATATTTTTTTATTAGAATGAGAGTGACAGTCACTGAAATCTTGATATAGATTCAAATTCTACTCATTTTACTCATGCAGATAGTCCCACTCACTTTCATAGCAATGGGGAAGGGATTTACTTCAATGGGGCTTATGCACATGTGTTAAGTTAAGAACCTGCTTATGTGGTCATTCATAAATGTCTGCATTAAAGAGTTAATGAATTTTAGTTTTCAGAATACACTTTTTACAATTATCACACTAAGATAACATTTTGAAAATCTAGTTTGGAAACCAGAATTCCAGTTCCTGCAGCCTCCTGTATCGCACATCCGTAACAGCATGGAGCACTCTCTCCTGCAGGGTGTGGGTGTTTCTGGACTGCCTCTACTGCATGGTGGCCATGTGTATGTAGCTCTCTGCACCTGGCACACCTGGCGAGCTGCACCAGCAGGATTGCTGTGCTGTGTTCAGTGACATTTCGGATCCCATCCATGTGGTAGCGTTATCCCATGTGCCCTGGGTAGGATCAAGCCCTAATACAGACGTACAATACATTTTAAAAGTTATACCATGGTTATGACCCTGCCAAATTCATGGCCCATTTTGGTCAATTTCACGGTCATGGGATTTAAAAAATCATCAATTTCATTATTTCAGCTATTTAAATCTGAAATTTCAGTGTTGCTATTGTAGGGGTCCTGACCCAAAAAGGAGTTGGGGAGGGGGTCACAAGGCTATTGTAGAGGGGGGGATGCGGTACTGCTACCCTTACTTTTGCACTGCTGCTGGCGGCAGTGCTGCCTTCAGAGCTGGGCAGCTGGAGAGCAGCGGCTGCAGGCCAGGAGTCCAGCTCTGAATGCAGAACTGCCACCAGCAGCAGCGCAGAAGTAAGGATGTCCTGGTATGATATCATCACCCTTACTTCTGCTTTGCTGCCTGCAGAGCTGGACTCTCAGTCAGCAGCCGCCATTGTCCGGCTGCCCAGCTCTGAAAGTAGCAGCACAGAAGTAAGGGTGGCAATACCATACTATGCCATTCTTACTTTTGCTGGCAGTGGCTCTGCCTTCAAAGCTGGACTCCCAGCCTGCAGCCGCCGCTCTTCAGCTGCCCAGCTCTGACGGCAGCATCACAGAAGTAAGGGTGGCAATACCACAACCCCCCAAAAATAACCTTGTGACCCCCCCTCCCGCAACTACTTTTTGGGTCAGGACCCCCAACTTGAAAAACACTGGTCTCCCCTGTGAATTCGGTAAAGTATAGGGTAAAAACACACAAGACCAGATTTCACGGGGGGAGACCAGATTTTATGGTCTGTGATGCATTTTTCATGGCCATGAATTTGGTAGGGCCAAATTTGGTAACCATGGTTGAGAAAGGAAGACGGCTTGGCAAATATGAATCTAAGCCTTTGAAAATGGTTCTTCCAAATCTTAATGTCACAAAAAAAATTACCATGAAAAGTGAGTGTTTATTACAAAGATTGGCCTTTTTATTTTTAATGCTTTTCCAGATCTAGTCAACTGGCTAAAGCTTTCAATTCAGCAATAATTAGTTTAACAAAACTCAGCAATGCTGGCTGAGGTCCAGATCCTACAAACACTTTAGCACATGCTTAATTTAAGAATTTGAGTAATCCCATTAATTTCAGTAAGACTACTTGCGTCCATAGAGTTAAGCACTGTATAAGTGCTCGCAGGATCAAAATACTAATACTGGAATTACTTTGATATGTATATTTTAAACTGAAGAAAGTAGAAAGTATTCACCCATGAAAGCTTATGTTCAATGCATCTGTTAGTCTTAAAGGTGCCACAGGACTCTGCTTTTTATAAGAATTTAGTTATATTTTCTACTAATTTACAAATACAGACCAAATAAACAGTTACATTTTTACTTAATTTACATTTTTAAAAGCTTGCAAAAAATGACACACACACACAACTTATCTTTGGATTTTATGGGTGTATTTCCTGTACACACCAAAAAAATGTAATCTTTGATATATTCCTGCTGTGCTAAAACCACATCCAAATAGTTAACATTTGTCCCCTCACATTCCTTTATCAGCTCTCAAACTACGACCTATCAACACATTTTAAAACAGAAATTTTTCCACTCTTCATTCCTGTTAGTCAAGGTCATAAACTGGTGCAGGGGGAATAACTTCAATTTCACTTACAGGATGGGGATTTTATAGTAGATGTGAATTATGAAGGCAAAAGTCAAGAGACGATTGGGAGGGCAATTAGAAAGTGTTTTAAAAGAAAAACAGCTCACCTTTCCATTAGGAAGAGTGTGCCAAATTCATTCCTGGTGTAAATCCAGAAAGAATTTGATCCCATAGGCTGTATTTGCTGATAATGATTCAGTAATTCCTATGCCAAAGTTTATATCCAACATGAGCTCTTCCCCCCCCCCCCCCCCCCCATGTAAGCGACTCAATACTCATAAGTTATAGTTTGCTCTGGAAATTTTTATACTAATCGACTACAGACATTAAGACAGACCTGTCCCTGGTGGAACTTCTCTGAAGTGTATTGGGTTATGCCAGCGATGAATTTGGATCATTATGCCTATAATGGAATAAACCTAGAAAACAGAGGGAAGAAGATTTAGCTTGCTTGCAACTTTATTTTATGTGAGCACAAGCACTTGACAAGAAAAACTGAATATGATTTTGATTGAGCTTTATTGTGTGGATGAAAATAGCTGCTTCCATTGTTGTAGCTTTATCATGGCACGGCAGTACTTCTTGAGAATATATGTTATGTTTCTTTTTAGTCAGCGCACTGACAACTTTTATTTTGATTTTTATGATCAAATCTCATGGACCAGGACATTAAACAAGCATACTTGTATCACACCAGACCGCCTTCTGTGCTTGCTGCATGTGTCATCCTAGGAATGGGAACAGAATGCTCTGCCTGGACACAGACCTGCACATATTTAATAGTTTAGCTAGTTTCACGTGTATTGTGAAGTTATATAGCAGTTTGTGATATAGACTGTTTACTATGAGAGAAGTACACCTCTTGATGAAGGGGGAGAGGGAAACAGGTGATGTTGCCTTCCATGCCTTGTATGCTGGGGAACTGAACTATGTGCTAGCATCATTAAGCTTAGTACAGAGGGAAAAACAGGGATTAGATCCATGCTTACACAGATCAAGTGCCTAGAAAAAAAGGCAGCATGATGGAACAGCAACTATGTTCCTATAGGCTGGAATAGCAGCTGCAACCCATTAGTGGCAGGTTGGGAAGTAGATTCTATCCCTGCAGTTTCTACTTAGCTCCCTGCACAAAGTCTCTTTACTCAAGTTATTGAGTGGGAAGGGATGAATTTCACCACATGCACAAAACAGACTATTAACATGCCCTGGGAGTTTTTGACCAGATTTCTCTCTCAAGTTTATTGAGCCATCCAGTATCTTGTCCTTCTGCAAATCACTGGCACCAATTCTGACATATGGTAACAACAGTAGATTTCCACTGTAACCCCCTCCTCTCCAGCATACTGTACAAACCAGAATGCCAAGTGCTCAGCTGCATCTCCGTATTTAGAATTTTGAAGTAATGTAAATGTTGCCTGGATATTACCTCTTGGATGACAGCATAGCTCTGATCTTCTAATCTGCTAGCATGGATGGAGTACCGCTGAATAATAGCGGAACACATTTTAGGATCCGAACTTTTATCTGTCTTTTGGATCATTGATAAATGAGACCTTGAGTCTTTTAACACTGTAACTGTTTTCAAGGTATTCAAAATGAAATTCTGAATGATAAAATGATAAAATTATGTCTTAATTTTGGAATAATTTCATATTCACTTGCAATAAGGCAGCTGATAGAGCTCTGAACTGGGAGTCAGGAGACCTGGGTTCTTTTTCTGGCTCTGCCACTGACCTGTGGGTGACCTTGGGCAAGTTACTTCTCCAGCTGTGCCTCCATTTCCCAATCCATAAAATGGAGATGATACTCCTTTGTATAGTGCTTGAAGATCTATTGATGAAAAGTGCTATATAAGAGTTAGGTGTTGTTGTTTTAATAAAAATTAAATGCACAATTAAACAAACCAACAAAAACCTCACCACATTACATGAATCAAGAATAAGATCGTATTTGGGCATAATTCTTTGCCCACTGAAGTCAATAGGATTTTTGGCATTGACTTCAGTGGGTAAAGGATTGGCCTTTGGTATTTGTATCCCCCTGTCTCATGTAGGCTCCTTTGGAAATCCCAGATTTAATTGTTAGCCTTGTTCCCATGATTTTTAAAATGTTGGGAGGACAGTTCAGGTCACTGTCTCTGGCAATAGACAAGCTTCATAATCTGTTCCCAGAGGTTTCAAGAACAGCTTCTTATCTCTGTTTTCCATTTTCTTCCACAGTTGTAATAATGTGTGCCAGCGGTGACACAATAAGGAACATCATGCTAGCTGCTCATCGACAAGGAATGACCAATGGGGACTACGCTTTCTTCAATATTGAACTCTTCAACAGCTCGTCATATGGTAATGTTATTCCCCACCCCTGCAGTATGTTGCAAAACTTTCTGTAAACATGATAACATTTTTAGATTTGTTAGTCTTAAAATATACCACTATTAGTCTTAAAATACACCACTATCTCTCCCTGGCCCTGAGGTTACCCGCCACTTGAATTATGTTATTAGCGAGAAGGAAACCAGAAACTCTGGATTTAACTACTTCTGGACTGATCTGTGTGAAGAAGCTATGTGACTAAATGAGAGTTCTAATATAGAAATTCCCTTACATTGTGGGAAAACTGCTTCAACAAAGACCTTTGTTATACCAGCCAGTTCTCACTACCTTCTATTCTATTGTGTGTTCTAATTCACAGTAGGTTGCTCTAAATCCCAGTCTTGTGATCGCAAGTCTTGGGCCTGGAATAGCCCAACCCCTGTTGTGGACTAGACTGCACATGACTGACTGGGAGGTAGGCAGCAGTGACACAGTGAATCCCAGCACAGAGAGTCATTGTTAAGGTATCAGAGGGGTAGCCGTGTTAGTCTGACTTGCATCTGAAGAAGTGAGGTTCTTACCCACGAAAGCTTATGCTCCCAGTACTTCTGTTAGTCTCAAAGGTGCCACAGGACCCTCTGTTGATTGTTAAGGTAGTGAGGGGTTGCCTAGATCACCAGCCAGAAAATCTTGACACCCTGGGGTGAAATCCTAGTCCCACTGAAGTCAGTGGGAGTTTTGCAGATTTGTACACCTGCCAGTGGCTGGAAAAACTTGATCTAATATGTGCTCCAGTTTTTGATGGCATATAATTCCTGCAGACACGCTGCTATATTTAGCCTTGTAGTATCACCTGGTGCACAAAAGCACAGTCATGTTCACCCCAGTATAATATAGTCACATACATGTGATGTACTTATACTTTTTAATTGGTTCAGCTTTCTGTGTCCCACACATCCATATACTAAAAGTTTTCCTTAGGAGTTAAGGTAAATATTTCACAAAGGACTCAGCACCACAACCCCAGAGTTAAGGGAGCACTGTCTATCTGACTTCTTGGCAACTGACCAATTTAAATAGCATTTCCTGAATATTTTTTGTGAATAATTCTTAGGGGAAAAAACATTAGAAGGATCTTCTGCTCTTCTTTTTTTAAGAAGGGGCAAACTAACTCTGAAGAGAAATCTACAAAACTGACTGTACACAAATTGTTGTCAAATGCATAAGGTAAACAAACTGAACACAGAATGTCAAACCTCCTCTTACAGTTCTAATAAACTTTGTGTTATTGGCAGTGTAAAAAGGTATAGAACCATAAGACAGAATATGATTTACAAGTAGCTATTGTTCCTATAAGATCACACAATCACACTTCTTTTTTGTTGTCCTTAAAGTTTTTTATTTTAATTTGTAAAAAGGCACATTAATTATTGAGGCTGCAACAGTTGCGCTGCTTCATCAGAAAGTCATTTTAGTGCTGCTCCCAGACTCCATGCCCAAAGCAATCGTTGAAAGAATTTGAAAGTGTGTACAATGACTTTAGAAGCTCTGTTGTTTAAAGGTAGCTTCTCTGTTTCCATTTACAACAGCTTTTCAAGTGAGCATGTTTAGGTCAGACTGAAGTACAGAAGCTTGTTCACATTTAGGCCCAATATTACCTGAAACCCAGCTGTCTCTGGGAAAGCCAAGATCCAAAATGTGGCATATATGTGGGATTGGGGAACTATGCTGCTTAGAGCATGGCTTAATAATGTTTTGTGGCTGCCAGCTGTTGTCATGCACTTTTCAGAGATCTTCTATGTGGACCTCCTGGTAGAACAAAGCTTTTGTGCTTGATTGGGTTACAATCTAGAATTGTGATAGCTGGCTGTAACAGTAGCTGAGAACCTCATGAGGAGATGAGACAAAAAATTGATTGAAAAAGAGAAGATAGATGGTCAATAAAAATTAAACAATTAAAGGGTCATTTATGAATTTTGCTAAGATCATAATCCACAAGGGCTATAGAGATGCAGCACCTTCACAGCTTTGCTAAACAAACAACAAAGTCCCAAGCACAGAGGCCTTTCTCTGGGAAAGGAGAGAATGGAAGGGAGCTGCCATTTGACCTGGATCTCGCTGAGGCTAGACTGTGGCTTTGCCACAGGTTCTGTGTATGGAGTGGCAAGCAGCTGCAGTATCCCGGGAGCAGCACACTGAAAGAAATGTGCTTCTCACAGGCCCTGTTCCTTCACTGGTTCCCTCATGCTCGGTCAGGAGGAGGTGAGTAACTTGCAATTGGCCTGTACTTCCAGCAAATTATGACATCTCCCCAGTGGCTCTGCTGCCATCACAACACACTGAGGAACAGAGGAGGTGAAATGCAGGCTTCTCCCACTTTTCACCCACCTGCATGCCTGGATCCAGGGTCCGTGTAACCCACTCATGGCCATAAGATCTTTATCCCTCATCCATCCCTGTGCAAGCACATAGTCCCAAGTCAAGGCGGATAGAATGTTTGATACTTGGCTGCTGCCATCTCTGGCATTCACTCTATCTCATCCATCTCCATTCCCTTCCCTTGGTCTCAGCTGACCTGCTTTCTGCCTGTCTATAAATCAACAAATTCCTTTAACCAGGCTGAATGACCACATCCTCCCTCATCTCAGGGTCCTGTGTGTCTCCGGATTCCAAACCTCAACAGCTACTTGTGTTCTGCAGTTTTAGTCTTTGTACTTTTAGTCACAACTGGCTTTTAGTTCCAAAAATAAAAATGACTGTTTTTTTTTAATTATTTTTAAGCATTTAAAAGCAAGTTGTTTAAGGACAGTTATTCCCTCGAGGCCTCATTATTGATCAGTTCCATAGAACAGTCTTAGCACCTGATTCAAGGCACTAGGAGTCTTCCCACTGACCTCAGTGGGGTTTGAATCAGGTCCTTTGGCCTCAGCCAACACACTGGAAGTACTCAGGACAGGATCAGGGCCAGGAAGGCAAAGGCATTTAAACAAATAGGCTGCAATTGAATTTAAAAATCTTTGATTACTGTATTAGTTTCCAGAGTCCAGTCTCCCACCTGCTGTGTCATTGGGCAAATGCAAGTACAATGTGTGCAATGGCACATTCGTAGTTGGGTGTTTGTTTTTCTGCTAAGAGAAACTGGGCCTATCGTGTAGCTAGTGTGCACATGGCATTCCCATTGATTTCAGTGGGAGAGCTGGGTGACAAGTGGCTACAAGATCAGGCCCTGTGTGATATCATCATTCCAGGTAATTACTTTACTCTTCTTACTCTACTTAGACCTGACTTTGCTCGATGTTTAAAAGGGAGTCAGTGGCACATTGACTGGGAAATGAATCCAGTTCTGTCCCCCTCTCACCTGTTGTAGCCCCTAGACAGCCTGCTTCTCTGTATTTGAGGATGTTATTTGCTCATATCTAGACTTGACTTCAGATGTTAAAAATAATCAAGCAAATATGGGAAGAAAACCTTATTGCTGACCATTCTGCTAGGCTGGGCTACTGACTAAGGATCATAATCTGTATAATTATTTCAAGGGCATTATGCCAGTCCCCCTTGCATCTTGTTCCCCTAGTTTCAAGAGGCATGTTGAATTCTCTTACACTAGCCTCACAGCACGTATTGCACAAACGTGACAATATCTTGTACATTGCTGTCTACCCCAAGCAACGTATAGGGGATATTTAAGCAGAAAGGGAGAGCGAGCCCTTTATGCAAACTAGCCTGGAATTGTAAATATTTTTATTTCTCCCTTAGGAAATGGCTCATGGAAGAGAGGAGACAAACATGACCTTGAAGCAAAGCAAGCCTACTCATCCCTCCAAACAGTCACTCTACTGAGGACAGTGAAACCTGAGTTTGAGAGGTTTTCCATGGAAGTGAAAAGTTCTGTTCAGAAACAAGGTCTGAACGAGGATGATTACGTAAGTACTTGATTATGAGCCTAGAGCTTTTAGAATCCTCAAAAACAGGCTCCTGATTAAATCAAAGATGACAAAGTGTCCTATTCTGAATCCGTCAATAACACCTAGGTTCAGTTGTGAAACTCACTGTTACTTTGTGAACTCTCTTGGGTAAGATGTTTTTCTCCCTGGCTAAAGGAAATTGCTCTTTATGTTTTGTCCACAGTCATCAGGGAGTACACAGCGGGAGGGGCAGGAGAAACAAGGGCTCCACACCTCTCTAGCACTTCCATCGTTCATCACACTCCTTTTATTGATAAAATATTTTTTTGTTCTTGATTTCTGTATTCTCTGTCTCATTGCAGCTCTCCCTCATGCTTTTTCATTCTAGGAAAATGGGGTCTAAGTAGGTTGTGCACTCTTTTTGTATCTGGTAAATTGAACTTTTCTTATCCTTAAGGGGAGTTGTGCCCTACTTCCCAGCTTACCATGCTAAAATTGTCTGTGTGGTTTTAACCATCCAAATACCCACTGGAGGTATTCCACAAATCCTGTCAAGTATTTTAAACCTGGAAGTACCACAGTGCTTCAAAGAGGGAAGTAAAATACTATATTTCTTGTAACCGTTCACCTCTAGAGGAAGATGCTTCTGGGAATTAGTATAGCGTATCAGAAACACTGAAAGGATAGTGCTCTAAGATCATTCCTAGATGTGTCTTCTTTGAGATGAAGATAAGAGGGAGCTCACAGCACAATAAATGCACAGTTGCCTGCATGCTGGTGCAGGTACTTCACTCCCTGTGAAGGGGGAACTTTTCATGGCCACTAAAAAATCCCTAATGTGGCTAGAAGAGAATGTGACCACATGAGAGCTGAAGCTCATATGGTTCCAGGGGAACATGGTGAGAATGTCAATCCATTGCAGCGACAGGGCTGTGCAAGAACTTTCCCACCATTGCTACTACTGAAACTAAAATTACCACATTTATACAGGAGACCAGTGAAATTGGTAAAGTCAGGAAAAGCTACTTGTTTGATACATTCATACACTATTTTATGTTTTTATATTGTTTAAAGGATTGGCATTAATCGACTTTTATAAAATAAAGGAAAGCAGAAACAGTAAATATATATTGCTTGAAACTGAGATTATGAGCAGAAACATAAGGTCTAAAACAAAAGCTATGCTAATGTGCATGCTGAGTTAACAAACAGGAGGTCTTTCCTGCAAGGTATTGTACAATATCAGTTGTTTGCAGAAAATCTGCATTCAACCAACCATAGAACAGCTCTCTTTGAAAATCTATCACCTATTTGTGGTTTTGGGTACTGGAGAGGGTTATTTGGAATGAAAAGCCTTTTTGATATAGTTACCCAGGAGGGTTTACAGTCAGTTTGGGTCATAATTCCAGTAACCAGAAAGCATGCAAATCAGATTGAATCCTGGAAAGCCTGGTTCACACCTTACTGCTACAATGAAACAAAGCATGACTGAGTTCAAATAGTGCTCCAACGAAGGGCACAGGAGGCCCATTCAGTTTTGCACATCTTTTTGCGGATGAAGTTATAAGACAGCACAACTCCCCTAGGACATGGGGATAATGATGCCTTCCAAGGAACTTTTGAGATCTGTTAAGGAGAGCGACAAACCCTGATTCCCACCAAGTGGAACTGAAGACTTGCCCGGGTAGCCCCACCAGTCAAGAGCAGCCAGGCTAATGTTCAGAAAGCAAGAGCAGCCAAATGGCTAGGAGAGCCAATGAAGCCAGGAGCACGAATGTTATCTATCCAGCTCACAGGCTGAGGTGGGTGAATTAGGGAGGACAGTTTGGAGTGAGAAGGAGAGGCACTCTGTGGTTCTGTAGGACATGGAGCCTGCTTCAAAGATATGTTTGGAGGACCATGCGTGTATCAATTCAGTGTTGTGTTAAACACCTGGCTAGAATTACATTGCCAACAAAATATGAGTCCCATTATAATGTGCAGAATTAGCACAATGCATATGAGAGATCAGCAAGCTCCCTCATGCTGGCAAACAGATGAGTTTTTTGTTGGCTAATTTATTCTCCAAAGAGGAGATTCCCTGTAAATACACCCATGTTGCCAACTTTCTTTGTTCACTTTTATCAGACCTAGCTGCTTGAGCAGTCAGATCTCAGTGTTGATAACATTCATTAGTCGCTCTCCACAGTACAGAGTCAGGTGACCCCAAAGCTCTCTTATATTTTGCTCAGAAGGGGCTCAGAGCTACAGGGAAAAGGGGTGGGCTTCAAACACAAGTTCAGTGTGTACTGAAATTGTACTATTACTTACTGTCCTATACCAATCTACTCAAAAACCTTCCCACATCAGTTTATCCTCATTATTTTTTAAAAAAATAAACAATTTTAAAGGGACGCTACCAGGTTAAATATCATTGTGTCACTACTATCCAAGAGCATTAAAAAATGAACAGATTTTAGTCTAATTTACTACCATTTGTGATACTATTTATTTTTTGCAGTCACTCAGCGTGGGCAATGAAAACAGCCTAGTCAATTCCCCCTATTTGATTCTCATGCACCAGCACACTACAGCAATGACTGGGTTGCAGACATCACAGTCAGACAGACACTGCAATCAGTTGCAGACACTGTTACAATCCAAGCAATTTTTTAAAAATGTAAATTAAGAAAAGTAACATTTTGTAAAATTGTGAAAGAAGAAAAAGCAAAACAAAAACTAAGGGCCTCATGGCCCAGCCCTCGTCCTACCTGCATGGAAGCAAAGGGGATGCCAGCTTCACTGTATGCTGGCCCTTGCTACTCCAAGAGAGTTTCCCTCTGTGGAGGCTTCCTAGCATTCAGGCTCTGTCGACTGGGAGGAGGTGGGGATGTCTCCCCTCTACTGGATTTTTCTACACATGAAACCTACTGTGGAAGGTGGGCATGTTACTGCAGGTAGCATATTGCCTGCAGTAGATTACAGGGGTGATCAATGGGTGTTTGAGTGCAAGCCTCAGCTTCTTCTGCAAACCATGTGTCCCAGTGTAAATATCCAGGGAAACTCTGAATTGTAAAACAGAGTTTCCACTTCTCTGTGCTGGGTTTTCCAGCGTATGGGAGAATGAAGCTCTAAATGGGTGACTTAATTTATCTGACAGTGACTCTGACAAAAAAAAGAGATTCATTAATACAGCATCTTGTCCTGAACTCTTGCCATTGTAAACTCCAATGGCATTATTACACTACACAGAGTATAATAAAAATGGAGAAAACATAACAGCCAATAGAAAGGATAGAAAAACGGGGGGCAAAGCACATAGCAGTTCTCAGATTGGTGGACATGTTTGTGGCCGGTCGAGAGCTAGCAGCTCACATGGTACTGTCCCTACTTGTTTCCAGCTGGTACATTGCACAGAAAGCAGCTAAAAATACACAAAACCTTCCTGATGTTGCTTTTCCATGTAAGTAGTTGCTGTCATTGCTAAGTAGCATCCCTATAATCAAGAATGGTCCGTGCCAACCTGACTGTGCGGAGGTGTCCAGGAGACAATCTCACTGTTAGGATGAAGTCCAAAAGGTTTGGGAATCCTTGTCCTGGATGAATTTCTTTAAGCAGTCTTTAACTGCTCACTGGTGACAGTCAGAGAAGCAAGTGGTAGAGAGAGTTTTTAGGAAGGCACTAGACAATTGGTTCCCAAACTTTTTAATAAAGCAACCCGCCAGCTGCATTGTGTCTTTTATTTATTTATTTTTTTGACCGAAACCCCAGCAATACCATCCTAATTCCATCCTGGTGCCGAGAGGAGGCTGTTGGAGAATGAGCCCACCCCGCACTCCTGTCCCATGGGACTGGGCCTCGCTCCCCATTCTGGTGTTGGGGCCTGGTGCCTAGCTTCTATTTATCTACCTAAATAACAGAGATTCTTCCCCAAAAGCCCAGCACCCAACATGCTGCTTTTAGAAAATAGGGCCACTTATTTTGGTGTCTAAATGGGAGCTGAGCTCTTCTGATAATCTGGTCTCCAATCTCAATCCTGCTACCCATTGCCAAACTCCAGTTGACTTCAGTAGGTGTAGGCTTAGCCCCTAGCGCAGGCTTAGCTCCTGTAGAAGTTTATCTGGAGTTGCTTGGATATGGGCTATGGAATCAGGCCGTTAGTAGTTGAAACTTCTCAATAATCCATCTGGAATGGATAGTCAGAATTAGGGACAGTAAAGCAGCCTAACATTACTAGCTAAGATATTGCCTCTGTCATCCTCTGGGAGCTAAACAAGGTATCAGTCAGCTACTCACAACATGCTCTGAACACTTGTAGAGTGATTTGAGATGCTTGGATTAAAGGCATAACATAAGAGCTCTAAGATAAAGGTGCTAGAGACAGCAATGGGAGTGGTTTATCTGATATCAGCATTTGCAACTGTCTCTGTATTGGGGTGAGAATAATTCCAGACAGACATGTTGGTTAAAAAAATGTTTAGCAAGAAACAGTGTTTCAGTTAAAGTATATGCACAGTCCATTTTTTATTAAATAACACTAAGCACTTAATGCACTGGCTTAAGGCTTCAGTTTGAAACTTCTTAATACGACCTCTGTTCCTGACTTGGGGGCAGAATTCAGTAAATGCTGTTTTTATATCTAACCCAGTATTCTGAGCTGGGATGATTTTATAACTTTGGATATTTGCTCTTTTGAGGTTAGCAGGCCACCCATGGCTTGTTTTTTCTTCTTATTTAAAAGCTGAAAATTTAACTAATTAAATAAACATTCCAACTGTATAAATGCACAGCAGCATTGTTTGTTGGGAAAGATGTGTGGAGTTTTTTCTTATCCACTGTCCTCTTCCCAACACTCACAATGAGCACCAGGAAAAGGAAATTGAAGTTCAATTTGCCTGCAAAGCTATCTCACCCAAAGAATGTGAACAAAGTCAAAGCTAAATACGTTATTTAGATCAGCTAGACACTACCTTTTAAAAAGCGACGATCTGTTATTTGTAAGGGTTTAAGTCTTCTAAATGAGAAATGGCCCAGAAGGGAAGCCTCTAAAGCAACTTTTAGGGCTTCACCAATTATCTACAAAAGCTATGTGGGAGGTAGCAGTAGTCATAAAGTTTATCACTTCATCCATAACATCCATGCCAGACTCTTCCCCCATGTGTATTGCCTTACATCATCCTTTAATTGGGATTGTACATGCACAAAGATTAGGGAGGGGGGAAGTAAGCAATTCAGTAAAGTCACTGGGAGAGACAGGAAAAATATAACATATTCAATGGTGTATGTCCCATTTGTCTTTCTCAGACCCAGCCAGGCAGGATAAATGCACAGGCAGGCTTTTGTGTCTCTTTTGACTGCATTAGAATAGGAAAGGGTTTGGAGGGAGGGGGGTTATGCCTCTGCCAGGGAATAATTTGTTCAAATGAATAGGTTTATTCAGCGCCTAGAGTGCTTTGCTAATTGTGTTTGAAAGAATAAAAGCAAATCTCATGTTGCTTTTAGTAGCAAGAAAAAAAGAGTTCACATGCCATCTTTTTAATAAGAAAATTAATTCTGTCAACGAAACATAATTAGGAATTTGGAGCCCAATTCTATGTCAATTGAAGTCAATGGGAGTTTTCCCACTGATTTTAATAGGAGCAAAGTTGGACTCCTGATTGCTAAGTTTTCTGGGTTTAGTAGCCACTCCAGTTTTTTTTAATTAAAGATATTGCCTTTACTGCTTCCCTAATCATGGGAAGGACTAATCTCTTGAGTATATTTGGTTCTTAAACAAAAAATACTGAATATTAGTAAGTTGATGAGTGCCAGAAAAGATAAGAAAAGACATGAATTAGTTTTCCCTCTGACTGTTGATGTCTGTTTAGTTTTTCTGCGGGAGCAGGGAGAGCAGAGAGTGTCTCAGGTTATTTTTTAAGTTGTTCAACTGAACCAGTTAGTACAAAATTTTAGTTATGACTTATAATAAGAACATTGGACTCACTGGAATGTACATGTTTAGCATTGCTAGTCTTATATACTTGTATATTTCCCATAGGTCTCCAGTCTTTTTACTTTGGTTTCACAGATAGTCACATTTCATTTTAGTAAACAGACATATGTATTTGCCTCTATGAAATATTAGAATGCAGGTAGGATATTCTTTCTTTAAAATACTCGCCAGATATATATTATATTCCACTAACAAGAAGTTAAGATGTTGAAACTTGCAGGACCTCTTAAAGGTCTTTGTGCATTATGCTTATTGCATTACCGAAAGCTAATATTGGGCCGTATCCTGCTCCTATTTAAATTCACAGGAATATTGCCATTGATTTCAAAGGAGCGCAGGATTGGGCCTGTTCTCTTTGAACTAGAGCAGATCGAGCATGTATAGCTCTTTTTTTACAAACTGACATTTAAAAAACCCCAGAGCATTCACTAACTGACTTTTCTAGAAGCCAGTAAGTACATCCACTACATTTCATAGTCCCAAAGTAACGTACGAAAAATAACATTCAACTGGAAGTTCTTTATTTAATGGCACAAATGTCTAAGCCCAGCAAAAATGAGGTCATTTGAACAAAACGTCTTCGGGGATTTAGGTGATAAAGACCTCAGCAGCAGGAAATATGGTAGCAAATAGCAATCCAGTGCCAAAAAAAGAAGCACAAGGTGGCCGTTTGATCCCTTTTTTCCCCAGGATAGAAGTGCTTGTCTCAATGGGTATTCAGAGATGTTGCAGCCCTGGGGGCTCACATTCCAGCTACTGGAGAGGATTGCTTTTATGAGCAGAGCTGCAGTCAGCTATGTTGGACTAAGATTTCAGCATGAGAGAATTTACTGGAGTCAAATAGTTTGAGGTTGTTTTTTGTTTGTGTTTGTTTTTTTAGAGATGCAACAGAACATGTTCAGTTGCAAATTATGGCCTTGACCTTCAAATCTGCCCATGTGGGCAGACCTGAACACCCATGATGAGGCCCAAATAGAGACAAGAGGCTACCTGTGCTGAGCCTTTAGGCACTCTGGGCTAGATCCTCAGCTAGTAAAAAACCAGTGTCCACTGATTTCAGTGAAGCTAGACTAAATTACACCAGTTGAGGATCTGACTACCTGACAGAAAGGGGAGGGGAGGCTGCAGTGGGGTCAGCCACCTCCCATGCACCCCCTCCTGACATTGGGTCATATTGCAGGCAACCTACCTCAGTTTCCCCCCTCAAGGGGCTTCTTAAACTCCACACAGGCTTTTCTCACCCATTCACCACCCTTTCTTGGGGGTCTGAGTTTAGTCACATAAATAAAGTTTCACAATAAAACTCAAAGTTCCAAAACACAGCCCGTCAGTTTTACCCTCTGGTCAGGTCACTCCCAGGCTTTTCCTGCCCATAATCTCAGCAGGGAAACTCCACACCAGTGGTCTTTCTGCTAGACCCTGCTCACTCCCGGCAGTCTCCAACCCACTCAACTCCCCGAGCCTTCCTGCCTGGGAGCATTTCCGACTTGACAGGCCGCTCCCAGACCCTGTCTGGTTGGAGCCTCAGGTTTCTGGCTTTGACTTCCCACTCCAAGCCCCTTGGTATCAATAGGGTAGTCATATTTAATGTTCCGAAAAAGAGGACACTGCTGGAGGGGAAGAAGGAGATGGAGGGGCAGGTACAATTGGGAGGTACCTGCAGCAGAGGCACTGGAGTTCGGGGGCAGTGTCGCTCCCTGTCACTGCAGCTGGCACAAGCCCAGGATGCAGCGACAGCCATCAGTCAGCGACTCCCTGTGGGAACTTTTCCCAGGGAGGGGCCTGGGCAGGCACAATCCCGCAGTTGTGGCTTGCAGGGGAGGGACCAATTGAGAAAGGGACCAATCGGGGCTCTTTTTGAGCTGCCACTTATCTGCTCTGCAAAAACCTGGGACATTTCCTGTTATTTGAAAAATCCCCCCCAGACAGAGAAAGGAACTCAAAAAAGAGGCCAATATCTGGGAAAACCCAGCCATATAGTAACCCTATTCAGGGTCTTTCCTGCTGAAGCCTTTCTCACTTCCTACAATGTCCTGAACTTCCACTTTCACTGTAGCAACCTGCTATCCTTTGTAGGGAATTACCTGATGCAATCCAGGGGTGCCTCTTCAGTAGTCCAGGTTGGCTATCCCTAAGCTCTGCAGCATTTAGAGGGCAAGCCATCTGTTACAGAGGCGTTCTAAGAATAAATAGATATTATTGGTCCTATCCTGTGTTTGTGATGTTATGCCACATGAACATTTTTATTTACCAAGCGCTGACTGGGTGCTCAGTGCAGTTGTACAAATCACAGAGAGAGATCCAGTCCCTATCTCAGAGTTTATAATGTAAGTCCTTGATTCTTCTAACACTTACATAAATAGTCCCGTTTAATTCAACAGAACTATTCACAGGTGTAAAGTTACTGACATGCAGGATTGGGACCTAAGTGAGCAGGTGGAACAATATAAACATAGCCAGCCCTGGGTGAAGAAGATTAACATAGAAGGATGCAGGCTTTGTTGTTGTTTTTTAATAGCTAGGTAACAAGCCTACCGACTTAGGTGGGTTAACATGGTTAGCTTGGTAGAAACAATATATTTTTAGGATGGATTGTGTAAATAAAGAGGATGAGAGTTCTTATGCATATGATGAATGGAGGGAAGTCTAGGAATCCCAATAGATCTCCCCACTTGAACAGAATTAGAGTACTAATAACCTTGGAGGAGGAGTCCAAAAGTGAAACAAAAAGCTTAGTTCATTCCAAGAGGAAAACCTAACATATGAAGAGAGATTGATTGAAAAGACTGGGATTGTTTGCTTCAGAGAAGAAATGAATAAGACGGGGCATGAGAAGGACGTCCAAAACTATGAGATGGCTCAGACATTTCTATTCAGCCTTCCTCACAATACCAGAGCAAGGGGACAGTCAATGGAAGTAATAGGCAGAACATTCAAAACTGATAAAAGGAATTATTTCTTTCATCAAACTTTCAATTATCCAATTAGCCCAGAGTGCTCATTGCCACAAGATACCATTGAGGCAAGAATTTAGCAGAATTCCAGAGAGGACTGGATAAATAAAACATATTGACTGGTATCCAGGAATTAAAAAAATAATTTTAAAGTATTTGAAAATGGAGACATAAATAACAGCAGCCTGAGGGTTTGCATTAGCTACCTGCCATCAGGTTTTGCAAGTAAGTATGCACATTTACTCTGGTATTTAATAAAAACCATTCACCATGGCAACGCCTGCATTAGGTGAGCTCTTCAGATGCAGAGAGCATTCTTAAAGCAACTCACATACCCATATAGCTAGAAAGTCTTAGAATAGCAGTGAGACTTGAACACATGCTGTAGTATTTTAAATAATCAAACCCAAGGCTTGTTAGGTTTTTCCCCCCTCTTCTGAAATGGTGAGAGTGGCCATACCCAGGACAAACCTCAGTACAATGAAATCTTCCAACTGACTCAATTTGCAGAGCATAATATGAAGCTAACTTTATTTTTTCATTATCATCATAGAGAATGGTACCCTCTCTATAGAATATTTTAAACAACCTATAGAAATCAATAGCAGGAAGTCTTAGACTGCACTGAAAACAAATTCTCTTCTGGGTAGCCTTTCTTAAGCTATGGTCTTTACACCTGGCTGTAAATTGGCTCTTGTCTTACCTTTATGTGTCAGGTTTTGCCTAGCCACTTTCAGATGTCATCAGCCTGTACGGAACAAATGTCC
Organism: Trachemys scripta elegans; assembly: GCF_013100865.1. NCBI lineage: Eukaryota > Metazoa > Chordata > Testudines > Emydidae > Trachemys > Trachemys scripta. The sequence continues at coordinate 20,984,234 of NC_048303.1, read as the reverse complement.
TGTATTTATTTAAAGGCTTATCTTAGTAGAGTTGACTTCAGTATGAACATTCCTACGGCTCCCCAATAGTGATCTTTCTCCAAATTTGGAGGTTTTACTCATTCTGGTATGAGAAATACTTAGAAACAACCCAAAAGCTATGTAAAAATCAAGTATTTCAAATGAGGTGGAGTGGTTTTGTGATAAAATCAGCAGTCCAGGACCCCAACATATGTTACATGTTGTGTACAAGGTTCGAATGGCAAACATTTAACAAAAAGTGCCCTCCCTATTTGTCCTATCCTGCATTGATTTGAACCAGTTAACATATCTTAACAATTGGAACTGAGTCTTTTAGATTTTCAGATTAATTATTATTCTAAAAAACTGGCCTGCTCCTGCAATTTTGAATTTTTACTTAGGATCTAATAAAAGCACTATTCGCTGGGTTACTAGATTATCTTACTTTTCATCTGTAGCCAAAATGCACTAATGGTCACATTATAAGCCATTCAAACCTCTTACCATTAAAATGTAGGCATTCACAAAGCCAGTGTTATATGCTGCCTTCATAGACTCTCAGTAAGGTGACTAGACTAATGTGTTTGAAACAAAAGAATTTCTTCAGCTGGATTGGCATTCCTCTTAATTTTTTCCCTTAGACTTTGCCCATGTGGTTAGAAATATAACATCTAAATATAGTCTTGTGCTCAGTGTCTTCATTACAAGAGTCAGTAAAGATTTTGTTAAAAGAAGAGCTGAACATTTGAAGATATGAAAAATGCTTCATGCTTTAATTCACAAAAACACTTTTTCTAGTTATGAATCCTTTCAATAGTCATTTGACAGTAATGTTACACTTTGCACCTCGGATCTAAAAAACTGTTTTATAGATACTAATTTATAGAGTTGGTCAAATATTATTGACTGAATACATTGTTGAGTGAATTTCACCATATTTACAGGAAAACATTATTTGACCTATAATATTTTCAAGTATTTGGCAAGCTCTATAACTAGTTTGATTATATTAATGAATATTTTGATGAATAAAGGCAAAATTAATCTAATAATTTATTCAATTAATAATTTATTTCCAGTGTCAAACAGTGCTACTGATTAGTTAAGCCTGACAACACCTCTGAGGTAAGTAAACACTATACTATAATATTACAATAACTAAGCCACAGAAAGATAAAGTAACCTGCACATGATTACATCATGTTAGTAAGAGAGCTAGAGAAAACTGGGAATAGAAAATCTAGGAATCCTGGGCGAAATCCTGGTCCCATGTAAGTTAATGGCAAAATTCCCATTGATTTCAGTGGAGCCAGGATTGCTCCCCTGATTCCCAGACCCCTGCTCTGACTGACATTCTTGACAGTTCTGGAGGATAATGAGACCTGTGATGTGTAGCAGGGGTTTTCAACCTTTTTCTTTCTGCGGCCCCCCTAACATGCTATAAAAACTCCATGGCCCACATGTGCCACATCAACTGTTACTCTGCATGTAAAATGCAGGCTGGCATTAAGGGGTAGCAATCAGGGCAACTGCTCAGGGCCCCACACCTCAGGGCCCCCATGAAGCTAAGCTGCTCAGGCTTCAGCTTGAGGCCCAGTTGGCCGGGATCGGGGCAGTGGGGCTTTGGCTTTCTTCCCTGAGCCCCAGTGAGTCTAATGCTGGCCCTGCTTGGCAGACCCCCGGAAACCTGCTCGTGGCCCCACAGGGCCCCTGGTTGAGAACTGCTCATGTGTAGCCAAGGGATTTACCTCCTTCCTTAAGGGCTGGTCTGGAGCACACTGAAGTCAATGGCAAAGACTCCCATTGATTTCAGTAGGCTTGGGATCAGGCCCCAAACCTGCTGAAGCAGGGAGTCTTATTGCCCTTATGCATTTAGTAATCTTAACTCAAGGAATAGTTTTAGGTTATATTTTTGATGCCATTTGTTTGGTATGTTGGCAGCAGGCAATTAGTGGAAATTTAAGACTATATTTTAGATAATGAGACCAAAGGAATGCCCTAGTAAAAGGTAGAGTAAGCAATAAATAAATAAAACAGTGGGGAACCATTATAATTATTGTGCTGGAGGGATTCTTCCCTGTACTTGTATGTCATTTTCCATTCTATTATACTCTGTTCTGCATTTTACTGTGTTGCTATCCTGCAGCTTAGAATGGAAATGGGTTTATACTTTAATTCACAATTGTGACAAATGAGCAACTTGTGGTGTGCCAGCTAGATGATGAGTAAATTAACCACTTAATGATTGAAAATGAAAAATGAGGAAGAAATAATCATAGAAATGTAGGGCTGGAAGGGAACCTCAAGAGGTCATCTGCCCCCAACACTGAGGCAGGACCAAGGAAATCTAAACAATCACCTGTCAGGGATTGATCTAACCTGTTCTTAAAAACTTCTCGTGATGGGGATTCACAACCTCCTTTGGAAGCTTATTCAAGTAGTTAACTATCCTTATAGTTTTAAAGTATTCCTAATATCTAACCTAAATCTTCCTTGCTGAAGATAAAGTATATTACTTCTTGTCCTACCTTCAATGGGGCATGGAGAACAATTCAGAGTCCCCTTTATAATAGCCTTAACATACCTGAAGATTTATCAGGTCCCCTCTCAGTCTTCTTTTCTCAAGAGTAAACATGCCCATTTTTTTTAAACTTGTCCTAATAGCTCAGGTTTTCTAAGCCTTTTATCATTTTTGTAGCTCTCCTCTAGACTCTCTTCAGTTTGTCTTCATCTTTCTTAAAGTGTGGGGTCCAAAACAGGACACAGTACTCCAGCTGAGACCTGACAAGTGCTGAGTAGACTAACTCTGCTGCAGGCCCTGACTCCTGACACTTTCATCTAGGCCGCATTTCCCTATTTTGCTTATGAGAATGTCATATGGGCCCATGTCAAAAGCCTTCCTAAAAATCAAGATATATCATGTCTACTGCTTCCATCCATCACCTAGGCAAGTAACCCTTTCAAAAAAGAAAATTTAGGTTGTTTTGGCATGATTTGTTCTTCACAAATCCACATTGGGTTTTTCTTTATCACCCTCTTATCCTCTATTTAACTTACAAATTCATTGTTTAATAATTGTTCCAGTATCTTTCCATGTATCAAAGTTAGGCAGACTGGTCTATAATTCCCTGGGTTCCCCTTTTTAAAAATAGGTACTGTGCTTGCCCTTCTCCTGTGGTCTGGGACCTCAGCTGTCCACTGTGAGTTTTCAAAGATAATTGCTAAAGGTTCTGAGATTCTACTTCAGCAAATTCCTTAAGTACCCTAGGGTTAATTTCATCAGGCCCTGCCAACTTGAATGCATATAACTTATCTAGTTATTCTGTAATATGTTCTTTCCTTATTCTGTCTTGCGTTCCTCCTCCCTTGTTGTTAATATTAGTTGTGTGCAGCATCTGGTCACAATTAACATTTTTAGTGAAGACTGAAGCAAAATAGGCATTAAATACCTCAGCCTGCTTGGTGTCATTATTAGCTCTCCTTCCTGCTGAGTAGTGGACCTTTAGTTTCCTTCTTTTCTCTTGCTCCTAATGTAGTTATAGAACCTCCTCTTATTGCTTTTTATGTCCCTTGCTAGTTCTAACTCATTTTTTTCCTTAGCCTTTCTGATTTTTACCCTGCATCCTTTGCTATTCTTTTCTACTCATCCTTAGCAATTTGTTTAATTTTCTACTTTTTGTAGGATTCCATTTTGATTTTCAGATCATTAAAGAACTCCTGATGGAGTCATATCTGCTTCTTATGACTCTGCCTGTCTTTTCTTCGTATAGGTATAGTTTGCTGTTGTATCTTTAGTATTGTGCTTTGAGAAACTGTCAGCTCTCCTGAACTCCTTTTTCCCTTAGATTTTCTTCCTATGCAACCCACCTACCATTTCTCTGAGTTTAATGAAGTCTGAATTATGAGGAAGAGATAAATGAAAAGGGATGTTGTGTTTATATTTTTTCCTCTATTAAATGACAATAACCTACTCAGAATCCCTAAATTCTCTGGAATTTGTGTAATTTTGTTATAGCTCACTACCAAGTGTTTTTTAATGTTGTTTTACTATAATTTTTATTGAACAGTTAGTCAGGTTCTGACCCAAGTGTGGTATTAAAACATATAAAGAGTTAGTTATAGTGGGTTAAATACTGCCCTAAATCCACATGCAGAACTCTCATTGATCCTGAGTTCCAGGTAGAACGTGCCCCAGTATTTGTTGTAGATAATATGCTTGCTACTTGGTATTAATTATCCTTTTGTCTAGGAAGAACAGTAATAACAAATCACCAGGCTTACCCTTTACCCCAGTGGGCTGAGGTAACCCGTCTCCCAGTGCCAGTGGACAGCTACATTAATGGAGGGGATGGCAGGCAGCATATGCATCATCTCCTTCCTGGGGAAGGAGGTGATTAGCCAAGGGGAGAGCATCTTAAAACTGTGTCCAAGTTATAGAGAAGCACTATTAGTCGAGGCTAAATCAGCTCATCTCTTGGGCTTCCTGGCCAGCACTGCCACCCCCCGAACAGCAGGGATTGCTAGAGCCTTGTGCCATTGCAACCCCCCACTACAGCTAACTTTTTGCAGCTGAGGTGCATCAGTGGAAGCCAGCAAATCCCAGGACTCAGTCATGCTTGGTTACATTTTCCTTTACATACGTATTGCTCTTGTTGCAGGAAATGTAAATGTCATGGATTGCATTCCAGTCAGAATATTGACTATTAATCGTATAGTGTGTTTGGAGTGCTATTCAGTACTGCTCAGCGATATATAGTGGAGCAGAAATCACTTTTGGTTACACTGGAGAAAATGTCTTGTTCCAACTGTGCCTGGAGAAGGTTGGGCATGTGATGTGCCCAGGAATGGAAATGGTGGGTAGCCTTCCCTTTCTGGGAGAGGTGCTTTTCGAAATTCCATTTATATAGAAAGATGTCCAAGGTGGAACTAGAAGCACTTCTCTATGATATTTGTACATCCCCCAATTAACGTAGTATTGGAGCATTTCACAATCTTTAATATACTTATTCTCACAGCACCCTTGTGAAGTAAGAACATGCTCTTAGCCTCATTTTACAGATAGGAAACTGAGGCACAGAGTGACAGGAAGTCTGTAGCAGAGCAAATGATTGACTCTGGGCCTCCCAGACTAGTGGCGAAAACACTGAGCCATCCTTCCCTTCATTTGACTCCACCTCCTCCAGGGAAAAGGTATGAAAAGGCGAACACCAAAAGGAAGATTATTTTCTTTTCTGTTGTTGTGAGGGAATCGCTGAATGGATCAGACCTATGGTGAATATTGGAGTGGCACTAAGAGCAGGGATCTTGTTTTAAAACGTCTCTGCACAATGCCTAGGCAGCTGCTTTGCTGTGACCTCTGCTTACTACATTTTAGTTCTCACTGTTGCCATGAGCTCTCCCTTCTGGTTCTTGTATCCACCTTTTCTCTCTTGACTTAGATTGTAAACTTTCTGATCAGCTTTTCATTATGTATGTGAACAGTACCGTGCACAATGGTACCCTGATTCATCACTGGGGTTTCTAAGTGTTACTACAATACAAATAGTAGGAAAGGGGGAGAGAGAGAAGAGGCAATTTCCTCTCCTCCCCAACCCCATGGCCGAAAACAAGCAGTCCCTCTGAGGGTTAAAAGAATGCTGCACCTTAAGAGTTTGCTGTGTTAAAGATCTTGGCTTTGTTTCTCTGACAAGTCTGATAGGTTACACTAAATGTTTTAATCTATAGTATCCGCTTTAATTCTGGGGAGGAGTAAATCAAGCTACACACAATATGGAATGCCTGTTATTAACATCCACAGATACAGCTTTGCTCGGTGTGAAATATAAAGTGGATGTTTCATCAATGATGAAAAACTTTAACTGTGCATGAACAGGCCCGCTGATTGGCGGGGGTGTGGTAAAAAGGGGGTAATTGCACAGGGGCCTGGGTGATTTAAAAGGGCCCGGGAGCCCTTTTAAATCGCCTGGGCAGGCCCGCAGGGCTCCTAGGCACATGTGGGGTGGCAACTGCTCCGGGCCCTGCAGGCAGGCGTGATTGGCCAGCCCAGTGCTGTTGGTGCCGGAAGTGATGGAGTCAGTCCCGGAAGTGACAGATTCATCACTTCCGCCCTGGGCCCCACATCCCCCGCTAGGGACGTCCCTGCGGCCCGGAATTGCTGTAGGTGGGCCTGTGCATGAATGAATGTTTCTATAACACTGTACTATCTTTCACTGTTACATACAGCCCCTAAGGACCTCATCCTGCAAGCATACTCAGGTGAGCAGCCCTAGTGACTTCAATGGGTACAACTCACCTGAGTAAAGGTTGCAGGTCACTACATAACAAAACACCATAACATCTAGTGAGACTTGGAACGCTGTTTATCCTTTAGAAAGCCATTGCCTAGTTCTGATCTAGTGAACAAGTGAATGCTTGGGCAGATGCCAATTTATTTCTGTATTTCATTCTTTGAACACACAGTGGGCTAAATAGTATCAGAGGGGTAGCCGTGTTAGTCTGAATCTGTAAAAAGCAACAGAGGGTCCTGTGGCACCTTTGAGACTAACAGAAGTATTGGGAGCATAAGCTTTCGTGGGTAAGAACCTCACTTCTTCAGATGTAAGAAGTGAGGTTCTTACCCACGAAAGCTTATGCTCCCAGTACTTCTGTTAGTCTCAAAGGTGCCACAGGACCCTCTGTTGCTTTTTA